>NW_028301563.1:27220000-27257500 GCF_042242905.1 Orbicella faveolata
ATTTCTTGCAAGTCAGACACATATCAGGGAAGTGGTGGTTTGTACGGCGGAATTATCATTTACGGGCGTAATGGCCAAGGAGACTGGCGCACTGCAAATGGTACCCACTGCAAGAGTGGCTATGTTGTTATCACGCGAACCGACACCAAGGAATTGAAAGATCTGCAAAAGAAATGGCCACGGGAACCTGGCCAAGTACATGGCATCGTTTACAGAAAAGCTTTCGGGGAATCTCTGAATGATATGACAGCGGTAGGCGAAGGATTTGGAGTAAAAAATGGCCAGTTGACGATTAACTCAGGCGCTTAGTGATCACTACCATGATGATAGCAAAAGCATGCATAAAGATTCTGAGTGGCTTGTCAAGGAACTGATCAAGATCTGGAGGGATGCAGGGCCTAACTTTCCTGCGAGGCAGAATTACACTGTGAAAGAATTAGCAGACTGAACTAACAAAGGCGGACTTTGATCAATCAAAATAACAAAGTAAGATGATATTAAACGATTGATATGGAGAATTTAACGATTATTGACATGATGTTGAAGTTATTTTAAAAGTGTTTGGATGAATCGTGATATTCGGAAATAAAGGATTTTGTTCTGTTTGTCATTCACGGATTTGTGATTAACAGATGATGTCAACTTAATACATCGAAGATGATAATGTGGATAAAGAGAATATTAAATTGTAAAATAGATGTTCCCGTGTTCCCCTTTTTCTGTGAATAAATTTTTCATTTTTAATGAAGCCATTTCCTAAAACCGGTTTTCGCTTGACCTGTTCGGTAACACTTCCGGTTTCAATATTTGAAACTATCAGTGTTTTCTGGCTCAAATGTAGCTGATGAGCACTTAACGAAGCGACCTCTTGTATTTTCGAGTTCGGCCGGCAGGATTGAACCGCTTTCTGGCCGATAGAAAAAACACAAATTGGCCTCTCTTTAGTATTGAAGAAACGTTATTTACGAAAATTGTTAAATTGCTGTTCTTGGCAAAGGTTGGTCAAGGTCGCCAAGACAGCCGACATCCTGATATTCTCGGAAAGAATTCAATACTAACACTGACTTACACTTGCAAAGCTAACCACAATAAAAAAAATTTGCATGCTGGCGTTCTTGTTTTGACGTCACTGCTCCACTATCCCCAGGTCTCCTCTTTGCACGTTTTAGACGACCAAAACGCCATCAAGAAAATTTGATATCGGAATTTTTTTTGGATCTTTATGTCAGGATCCTACGTAGATTCGATCTAGCAAATAAAAAAAAAACAAACAAACAAACGTGTCATATATTAATATACTTAAAGTCTGTTTTACCAGCAACGCAACCTCGAGAGCTAGTCAGAGTTCATCTCAACACCGAGAAAATAAGGGTTTGTTTTCCACGTGGTTTAATTTGGGAGGATGAGGAAAACGACTGGTGTACTGTTTCTTAATTGTAGCATGTACACACATAGACTTAAAGATTTGGTAATCATTGTCGGTGGTAGGGACAAACATGATATATATTTCTTTTATTTTATTTTTACAATTCAAGGTTACTTAAAGATAATTACAGTGGTTAAATCTGTCATGATTCAAAATGGTTTTGGCAGTGCAGGACGATTACAGACATAACGTAGAGCTTTATCCTTTAACTGCAGACATCTACAAACCAATGATTTGAAATATTAGCGAACGTATTGAACACTGTACAATAAAACATGATCAGAGTTCCATGATCCTTTGAACTTGAGCAGCCGACAAAACTCAAAATGCAAATAATAGTAACTTAGTATGCTTACAGGAAGTGTCCCCTACAGGATCTGCCGTTAGCGGGGTCGACTGTACACATTTCATAACTTTAGAAATCCACTGCTAAGGTTAAGAACTTTCCGACCTTATCATTAGAACAGGCGATAAAAAAAAATTATTCCAAACGTTTATATATAAAAAAAAACAAAGGAATCACAACTGGATAGTTGCTGTACTTCTCTCCTGCAGCTGGATCAGTTGTCGAGGGCGGGGCAAGCTTTTTATCAGCGAATCTTCCGAATTCCCCGTCTGTCTAGTATCGCTCTCCTCATCGAATCCCTCATCCTGTTCTCTAATTTCATAATGTGCTCTCTTCTGTTTCTTCTTCCTCCTGTGTCGACGCCCATCACGTGACTCCTCTTGAAAGCTCTCCCCAGGATCTGCTCTCGTACTCAGACCACGGTGGGCTGGCATCGGTGTTGGGACCCTTTCCCGTTCGCCTTCCTCCAACTGACCGCCATAGACTGCAGGAGCCAAAGTTGAACTTCCTTTGCTGTGTTTTGCCCTCTTTTTTCTTTTTCTCGCCACGTTCGGACTTGCATCATATTCCACCTGTCCTTGGCGATCGTCGTTAACATAGACGTCTTCAGTTTTGTTCTTTTTCTTTTTTTTTCCTTCTTGAATTTTCGTGTGTAACCGTTATTGATATATTCTCCCGTTCAATGTTTTCTGTTCGAACACGACCTTCGTTTTTACTTGCTGTAGAAGGTTTTGAAATATTTTCACGTAGCTTCTTCAACGCTTGTTTTCTCCTTTCAGTGTTGATGGCTTTTTTGTCTTCTTTTGCTATGGAGAGATAAGAGCATAAAGTATTTTGTTATCAAAGATGTTAACGAAGAATTGAAATAGTTATAATTAGAATCTTACTTCTATTCCAGAAGCGTAACTTTTCATGGCCGAGTCATACGGTAAAATTTTCGCTCACCAACCCATTCAATTGTTTTTGCTCGCAGAGCTTACTTTATACAAAACTTATACACAGATTTCATCATTTTACTGTTGACTGAGGCTAAGATATATCGCAGGGTTTTAAAACATGTATTTCAAAATGCTACCGAGCGACGTTTTTCGTGCTGTGTTTGTCTGTCGTAAAGATGTCGTAAGATGATTCAGAGAAATCATGTTGTTAAATCGAAAAACCGTTAAATCAAACCGTGTATAATCGACTCTACACAAACGATTCCAACGACATATTCGGCTGAAATTTGGTTTAATTCAAAAATTGTAAGCTTAGGAGTTTTCAGAGTTTTTAGAATGCACCGAATTGCCGGATCAAAACAACTAAGAAAACATTAAATTATAAAAATATACGCACATTTACACACAAATTTTGTCGGTAATTATTCTTATTCGAAATGAAACTAAACAACAAGTATGATTTCCTTAAAAATACTGAATAAATTAAATAATTTCGCGACGTACCGTGAGGTTACGTTTGTAAACATTGTACTCTGTTCCTCTAAGCGGCTGCGAAGGAGACTATCTGAGCCCTGGGCAGTTTCCTAATTGAAAAAATTGTATCAAGTTTATCGGGAGGTTTAACTTTTTTTTCGACATAAGAATCGATATCTCTTTGTACCTGCCGACTGTCAACAAATATGTCACACTTTGGAGCCTATGTTGAAGAAGAAGATGATAAACTTGTTGTTTCCTCAAAGAGTGCTAGACTTCCGATTTTTATCGCTTACACGATTCACATCTCGTGCCGATCAGATCCATATAGTGGAAGTCACTACAAGTATGGTGGAATTATTCTTTACGGGCAAAATGGTCCAGATGACTGGCGTACTGTCAACGGTACCCACTGCAAGAGTGGCTATGTTGTTATCATGCGAACCGACACCACGGAATTTACAGAGCTGCAAAGCAAATGAAGGAGCCGGGCAAAGTACATGGCATCATTTACAGAAAAGCTTTTGGGGAATCGTGTAGTGTGAACGTTGTCGGTGAGGGGTTTGAAATCATGGATGGTTAATTTAAGACCATTTCAGGTGCCTTTAATCCTGTTGACGATGACTATCACGATAGCAGCTGGAAAATGGCTCCAAAATCAAACACATTGTGTAAAGAAAGTCGTGGAGTGGTGGAAGAGTGTCGGACCCAACTTCCTCGACTGCCGGAATCACAAGGTTAAAGATTTACTGTCTTCTTATGAGGACTAATGCTCTGCAACTGAGTCGAAGAGTTTTAAGTTTTAAAACTACAGCTACCTATCGAGACCCCGGCATAAGACACTGTAAGCTACTATATTGTTGTGTTATTATGTTTTCAACTTTTGTGACATGACTACGTCTAGAATATACATACTACGTAATCCGCGCACATTTTATCAAGCCAAGATGCGTTTTTCACAAAACTACTTCACGGTTGATCCGTTTTGAAAAATTTAGCCTAAAGTTTTCAAATTCGTCATTGGTAATCCATGTCAATCTTCTCCATCCTTGAACATCCTTGTTCTTTCTCGGTTTATTATTACTTCTTTTGTGTTTTTCTGACTAAACAAACTAATATTTTGTAGTTTCCTTCACGTTGAAGGTAATTTTGCACGTCCCGGAAAACCATTCAAATTATCGTGACGTAGCCCTTTGACAAAAATACAGAGAAATCTACGCGACCTTCGAAAGTAAAAATCCATGGAAATAGATTTCCTTCAACGAAAGTAAGTTGTTTTAACATAAGACAGATCGGTCGATAGATATAGCAAAAGGATGTTTATAAGTTGAATAAGTAATTTAAATCCCGGGAACTTTGGGGAAATTTACTGCATTCCAATAAATGGAAAATTTACTTCATCCAGAATCCTATTCCACGTGTAACTGCAGTAAATGACGGTAAAAACAAATCGGTAAAGAACTTTTAAATTTTTGTGAGAGGAAGTTCTTCTCATCGTCTTAAAGTTAATTAGTTAAGGGTTTTCCATTAATATTCCCTTCTTACTTATTTTCTACCCAGATGTGTCAGTCCCCAAAAAGTTAAGCAAAAAACACCTTCACTGCCGGCCATCCCAGTTTATAATTCAAAACATTGATAAACTGCCCAAATATCAGTCAAGTTGCTTAAGGTCATTCCACTGAAATAGAACCTGCACTGAGATTTTTGTCAAACTTTGCCTATTGACTGTTTATATTGTAGGAACTTAAATTTGGAAATAAAAATGAGGGGTACCCGTGTTTGTTTAGGAGCAACAGCACCTTGTTTATACCATTTAAATCCTTACAATAGCACCATGATTATAGTCACGATTGCTTGCTAAATTCACGTTTCCGACGATTGGTTCTTGCTCAACACTGAGAATTCGCCCATATTTCTTTTACATAGTGAAATTTATTACTCAATTCAGCACAACAGAAAAAAATGATAGGTCACCGTACTCGTTTTCGAGAAAATGACGATTTACCTCTACAGCGAGGTCCAGCCGCAAGGAAAAAGCCGCCATTTTTTAATGCGCGCGCGCTAATCACGCGTGAAATTATGCGCAGTAGGGATGCGCAATGCAATGCTGGGGAATAACCTTAATTATTCATGATGTCGCCTGGTTTTAGCTAGTAAGTATCAGGCGATATCATGCACACTTGCGTGCTATAGTGAATGAATAATCAAATGAAAGCAGGATAACCAGCATCCAGACATACCTGGCACAGTGAAGACAGTAAGCCACTAGGCACAAGAAACCAACACAGCAAAACTTATTGGTATCATTATATAGTTCAATTTATTATCACTGCTTCCTTCATCTGATTCAGTGTTCATTTTGATTGACTTGATTTTGACGCCCATAGCAGATGATATGCTGCTCTTGTGATCCTCAAAAATTTTCTTTAGAACTGCCACTGGAACCACACTGTGGCCATCTTTTCGAATGTCACTTCCATCAGGCAAGGTGACAAACAACTGGACTAAAACGTCATTGTCTTCTTGTTTAGGAGAATCAAGCACAACTGCATTTTTAGCGCTGAATTTTCTGAAATTAAGAATCAGCTTTCAATTTGTATTTTAAATAACAACAGGATGGAAAGTTAGATGTCCACATCACAGCTTTCTTTTTGTTACAAGGAGTTTAATTATCTTCAAAACCTATTGAAACGTAATGTATCCATGACTTAGTCACAGTTTCCTTTGATTAACTGCTTGTATCAAATATACAAAACTAACACAACAGCCACATGCAGCACACACCGCCCTTTATATTAAGAGTACGTTGTAAGCTTTAAAAGCTGAACTTATTGCCTAAATTTGAATACATACCCCTTAAACCGTTTCCTCTCTTGTCCTCGAGTCTCCTCTTCATCTACGCATCCTTTCGTGTAACCAGATTGACGTTTTTGCGAAGCCGAGAAAGTTGCAAAAGCAACTTCACCAACAAATAAAATATTTTTACACTGATTCAGGAGAGTCATATCAAACGCAGTGTCTTCAGTTGATAATAAAAACGGTAACTGCAAACAGTTGGAATCAAAATGTTTCTGCCCTCCAACAGTATAGTATCCAAAGTGCTCGTAAATTTTGCACGCTCGGCACAATTTAGACAATCTGCTTCCCAAATAGGTGCCACGTTCCGCATGATATATCACAACTGCATGAGTTTCCTTTTCCACAACCAAACGTTTCATGCATTTCCCGCAGCTGTCTCGATCCGAACATAAGATAGTGGCCGACGGCTCCGCACATTCAGGAGTCAAATCATGGAATTCTCTAAAAGTATCCTTTTCTGACGTGCACTTCAACCTTGGATTCAAATATAGAAGACTGCGAGTCGTAGCGTTGAAAGTCTCCACATCTTCAGGACAACATTCCTCTACTTCACCATAAACAAACCTCTTAATGACTGATGAAATACTAGATACCTTTAAAAACACATGTCATGGTTTGCAAAACGAAATTTACGCGGAATAAACGCATGTAATCTTCCCCAAAGATCGACATCTTCAGAGCGGTATCGATCAGGTGACCGACAACATCAACGGCAACGCCGTTTCCAGGTTTAGCAAGAAAGAACCTGGGAAGGAGGTTGCGTCAATAGAGGGACGCTCTCTCGTAGGCTCGATTACCAGCTGCTGTTCGGGAAAAGAGCCCGAGCTCCTCCCCCGAACTCACGGCTGGACTCGTGGACTTGGCATTGTTAATTTCAACCAATAACAAATCTGCCTGCCTGAATCGAGCAGGCTGCATAAATTAGCTTTCTCGCAGTAGCAAAGGACCGCAAAGGAGTTGTGCGACATGAAGTGCGATCGCATTAGTGGGATATTTAACAAATACCGTCAATTGATGAAATCTTGCCTGATCTAAAACATAGTGGTGTATACAACACGCAAAATGGTCAACAGACTTATACGTTAGAATCTATATTTGAATCATTTGGTGCCAGAATATGAGATAACGAACAAAGTAAACAAAGGGAGGGATAAACGCAAACATCGATTTCAAGAAACAAAACACTCAGTCAAATTGATGTGTACCTTAGTCTTCTTGAAGAGAAGCAACTTCAGTCTCTGGCGAAGCCAAACAAAATTAAATTTTTAAATGAGCCAAAGCAAACCGAACTAGCAAAACATAAACATGGTGTCAACACCATGCAGACCAACATATGTGTGACCTTTGACATGACAGTTGCAACAGCATAGTCAAACAGCTATGCTCTACTTTTTCTAAAAAAAAAAACTCTTCTATAGAACACAGCATGTAATGCCCTTCCGCGACAATAATGTGAAACAAAATAGGTTGGAGGGCCAAAGTTAACAGAAGTGGCGAAAACCCTACAAATTTTACGAGCCGTAGGCGTCATGTGGGCCTGCCTATGATTGTCATCAGATGACATTTCCGGCTACCTGAAGCGCCGCAAGAATTACATTATGAAGTTACGTCACAGACATGCTTTGCCGCTCACGCTCCAGCCGTCTCTTCTCGGGGAGGAACGTAGACCGGACTCGAGAAAGCGGCGGAAATCGAGCCTAGCTCCCTCGTCGAAAGAGAACGTTGTCCTGGCGACCTCACTGCCGACCAAAAACAAAATGACGTGTGAGTGGTTTAAACAGAAACTTTCAGCAACGGTATGATCGATAGTAAGCCATGGTTTTTCCCTCATAGTTTCGTTTAAAACAAAATAACACGTCATTCAACACTGATATCACTGGGTTACATAACATATTACCAAAATCTTTTCCTCTTTGCATCAAATATCCTTTACAGACCTACAGACCTTAAACAGCTTAAACGAACCCCCCTTCTTTCTTTCCTTACATCTTGATTATATCGCAGTTCCAGTACAATTTTCCCTTTATTTGTAAACCCAAATATATTTTAAGTTTTACTGGCGACAAAGAATGACTGACTCCTTGCGATGCAAAATACGTAACCGATTTTCCTATCTGCAATCTTTGCAAAAATTCCCCCCCGGCAATACAATAGTTTTAAGCGTTATTAATTTTCTCCCATTAGAAAAATGTTATTGAGAACCGATTTGGAAACTTCATGTTTTCCAAATACGCAAAAACTGATTTATTAATTGTTTATTTCTGTTTTCCTTCAAAGTCATGGGTACATGACTAAACTCTTGATTTTCTCACTCCCCGGCGATATTTACAGTTGATGACAGCGCGTGTCGCTGTCCTAACCTACATTTAAAACATCAAACAAAGACACTTTTCTGCGACGTTTCAGCGCCCGATGATTGGCCCGTAGGGAACGCTACACATGCCGCTCCTTAATTTCAATAAACAACTCTTTATCCAGTAATAATCACACCTCAAACGAGTTTTTAAAAGTTTTGACTGATTTGATCTATCGAGGATCTATCCTCCTGAGAAAACTATGCAATAACCTATCACGGCGTCGAGATCCGGCCCGATGATTGGCCCGTAGGGAACGCTACACATGCCGCTCCTTAAATTCAGTAAACAACTCTTTATCCAGTAATAATCACACCTCTAGTTTGTTTCCGTTAACAAATTCGTCCATTGTTACCAATCAAAAGACGGTAATAAACTGCGTCCTTTAACATTTCATGACCTTCTCGGCAAAGTAGCTCAAGGCTTAAGCACTCCACTGATGAAGGATATCTCTAAAGCTTTTCTTTCGACGAGAAATCTATTTCGTGTGGTCTTGGGTAGTTATACAAAGTTGGATAATATAATTTTTCACGTAGTAATTATACAATAGTTGTGAGTTGGTATGTAGATTATGTAATCCTTTGCGGTATTTTCCGTCTGTATGTGGGTTACGTTTTCAAAGTATACTGGAGTGTTTTCACTCACGTGACCAGCGGCCATATTTCTTTAAGGAAAAAAAAAGTTTTTGCATTACAAAAGAGTTTGTCTCCTTCAGGATTGATTTGGATACCAACATGGCCGACTTTTCATTGTTTAGGGACACCAATATGGCCGACAGACTTCACGGGAAAACACTGTTTAAGGCTTTTGTCAGTTAGGAGTTGTGATTCGACGGCATATCCGTCTCTTGATCTCTTCACTCACAAACAATTTATTTTAGCGCATCACTTTATGGACATTAGTACATTGGTAAAGTTACTGGCTGGGCTGTTTATATGTGATCAATATATAAACGAAATGCACACTCCTATACGTTTGGTCTTCATCACTTATACTTAGTGAGAAATTATTTTATTGTCATTTCACTGCAAAGTGATTATAAAACAAAAGATATTTCATTAGATGACAAGTTCATTTGTAAGCTGCTAATAGTAAGATGTAAAGTTCCGGTTTTTAATTGGTCAAAAGCTTATTTCTTTGGTCAGTTGGCTGAACTTAGAATCGTCCTCTCTCATAAGCGCCCAAGCAGTTATGTTTCACTTGGGGCTGAAAAAGCGTCTTTGACGAGAGAGTTGGCGGGGGTGGGGGTGGGGGGGGGGGGTGGGATTAAGTGCTGCAGAAGAGAGGAATGGACTACACACTATATAGTTGAAAAGAAGAGATATTATTTCGGGTCAAAATGATAAGCTTTCGTCCCATGCATGCATTCGTAGTGAGGTACAAATGGTGTAACTCTTTCTGATTGGCGAATCCTCGGGAAGTTTTACTGACTTTCGCAGTAATCGTATAACAATGACTTGGTTACTTCATACACAGCAAATTGAATGCCAACAGTGGGAGCAACCTGCAAAGAGAATCAAGCGACTTCAGTACTGCTTTGTTGTTGCAACAAATACTAACTACGTGTAATGTTTTCGTTCCCCTTGCCTGTCGTATTCCCCATTCACTCCAAAGTAAAACAACTTGAGTTTTAAAGCTGTTTTGTTAACACGGTTTAGAATTGTTTTTGTTTTTGCTTTTTCTTTTCTTTTTTTTCATAGTCTCAGGTTAGTTACGCTCTTAGCACTTTCTTAAAACCTGGACCTATTTTACAGCTTCAACGTTCTCATAAAAAAAGTTTCCCATATATATCTAAAAAAGAGTGTACTGAGTTACCTTTAAAAGGTTTAATTTGGTAACATTCCCTTGAACAAGCCGCGAATTCCTTCAGTGTTAACAATAATATTAAAAGCGTGCCACGTTGAGTTGTATTTGAATAATTCTCCACTGGTGCCTTTCATCTGCATACGGCGACGAGCCACATCAAGAGGGTAGGTACCTGAGTTAATATTTTCAAATTAACAATAAGCTATAATCGAGCACCACAGTGCTGTATTGCTGTTTATAGTTTTCTTGTAAGGGTTGCTGGAACTTAGCGTTTTGTTCTTGTCCTGATTGTGGAAATTGCTTTTTCTAAAGGATAGGTAGGTAGGTAGGTAGGTAGGTAGGTAAAGTCTGCACACGAACCAAGGGGCCCACAGAGCCGGAGCTTATCCCGGTTTCCGTAACATGTAGCGACTAGGAGTATTGCTACTCCTCCTAGATGGGATGCTGGTCGATCACAGGCAGCCCCCCAGCATTTCGCCAAGTTTCCCTGACAGTTCGCTGGTACCCATTTATACTCCTGGGTGGAGAAAGGCACTGTGAGAGTTAAGTGTCTTGCCCAAGAACACAACACAATGACCCAGCCAGGGCTTGAACTCGGATAGCAACTCTCAAGCCAGCGATGTACATGTAATAAGCGATTTTATACGCCGACAGCGCCCTCGACGAAAATCGGCAAGTCGGATATTTGGCACGTCAGATATCGATCGACAATTTAAATTCGGTAAAATTCTTCTGGTGTGCCCGTTCCCGCGATTTTAAAGGTTCATCGCTGTGAGTCACTAACCACGTTACCCAATCAATTCATGCGATTTTATCACATGACTTTTCAAAGTGGAGAGTGGAGGACACCAAAGCGAGAAAATGGCCTAGAGACCTCGGGAACGAGGTTTTAAACGGAAAAAAAAAAACATTCTCACTTTGATTTTCATTAAAAAATCAGGGGTTTTTGGGATAGTTTTTTTTGTGTTCTTTCAGGAAGTATAACCCGCTGAAAAGCCCGTTCACACAGGCGATTTTGTCGCGCAGTGCAATGTAATTTAAGTCGCGCTCAGGTTGCAACACCAAAATGGCGCGTGTAAACCAGCTGCGATTTCAGTGCAATTTTAGTGCAGTTTATCTGCACGGTTTGAGATGCAACTCACGAAACACGGCGAGTTTGAGTAGCAGTTTCACTTTAAATCAGGCTCACGGCTTTTGTTCACAAAATAGACTTGCACTGACAAACTGCACTAAAATCGCGATGATATCGCCGCAGGTTGCAACTTCTGCACGACAAAAATTGCATTGGCTGGGCGACAAAACTTGCCTGTGTGAACGGTCTTTAACGCTGACACAATTTTAGGGAGTTACGTGAAAGCCCAGCAGCCCTACCTAGCATTAAGTCCTAAAGTTACCAAAATACAGGAACAGTGAGTGAAGAGGGCCTACCAGTTTGAGCTACAGAACCAGCCACCGCTCCACAAGACAGTTTGACCACCACTGGTAAGTCTCGCTCATGTGTCAACACCCTTAACTTATGTCCGCCAGCCTGGACGTGGTAGTACGTCATGACATATCCTGAGACAATTAAAATAAAGCCTATGTTATGCATAGCCCCCCCCCCCGGGGGGGGGGTACTCCCATATGAAACAGACGGGTATGCTCGTCGTCTCGCTTAGGTGTGTAAAGCAAAAAAAATATCTATTTTATTTACCTGATTTACCTGCGATAAATCAAAACTTTTAGAGTTAGGGTTAAGCCTATAAAGTGTAAAGTATCTTTTAGGGGTTAAAAAATGCGTGAGCCACGTCTAGCTTGGTCTTCTTTAGGAGGCGATTTCAAAATTTTCTACTACCATCCCCGTCGGTTTCATATGGGAGTTCCACCCCCCGCCGTGCATAGCGTCACTTGCAGTTATTTTTTGGACATCGTTGCTCTTGTTCCTACAAAAATTTGCTTGTCTGAGTGCAGCATCGCTCTCGAGCCACTTGGCCAATCAAATTTTTACCTTCTAAAAGCTGTCGCATGAAATTTCTATTGCAGCGACGAGAATTACCCCGGGGGAGGTACTTTGGGAATTTCTGGGTGGGGATGTGCCGCTGGGACCCTGGAACCCTTAGCCTATACCAGAGCTAGTTCAGCTGAATTTTGCTACCCTATACTAGAGTAAACTCCCCAAATCCCCCATCTATCGACACTGTTGAGGCTGATTTGCGTAAATTTAAACTTGCTGATTTGATTTTTCTATATTTTTGAGTGGCCATTTCTGGTTTCTTTAGACTAGATAAAATCTTCAACCAGCTAATCAGTTTTGTGAAAAATGATACCCTATTCTAGACCCAAACGCTCTGATTTATATACCCTATCCTAGAGTAAACTGCTTGAAAACCATACCCTTCACAGCGGCACATACCTATATAGCCCATATATGGCAGTGCCCCCCCCCCCGGAGAATTACTCATTACATCGGGCATCTCACGAAAAGCATTGTCGTTGCCACCAATCGAACGGTGTTTCCGGCCCATTATCAGCACTTTAAGGCCACATAGCATCAAAGACACGTGAATAGAATTACTCCGTTACAACATACCTTTCAAGCTCTCATGGACTGCGAAATTCAATCCTATGTAAGGCGCTATTCCTTGTGGAATGCAAAATAAATTTAAGTTAACAGCAGCAACTTTATTTTGTTACAAGAATGTACAATAATCTGGTTATATGATAATCTTACTATTAATGATGGTCCTAATCCTCTGAATAAACATTCGCTCATAAGACCGCCTTCCTCTTTCACAATGGTCACAAATGCTTGTCGTATGTTTCTGTAAATTAAAACACTCGTATTTACTGGACTGTGGGGTGATAAATGTTGCGCATGCCTTTATCTTTTAAGGCAGATGTTCAAGACGCACTTTAGGGATAAAGATTTCGTCATTTCTCTGAGCAAAACAATGTTATAGCACATAAATATATCAAAATCGTTTTCCAAAGGAGAACAAGTTCTTGTTCCCGGAAGGGAGGGTATTCCTATATGTTGACTATACGGGGATGATCCGCTGGACAGGATATGGTTTTTCCAGGTTTTTGTCATAGATGGGGTATCCATTTTCCGGTTTGCGAGCTACCGATCCGAGTTTCGTGTCATGGACAGGGTGTTACTTTTGTTTACAGGTTAGGGATTTAAGGTTTGTCATAAACAGGGATATGAAATTACATACATTGTCATAAACAGGGTAGGAAAATTAAGGTTTTTCCGTCATGTTCAGGATAAGCGATGTAGAACCCCAGCGGAACACCCCAACCAAAGTTTGGGTGTAGTACCCCCCGGTTCTTGTTGTTCGTGGAACGAGAGAAAAACTTTACAATAAAATGGGTGAAGTGCTAGAGAAGTCATCTTCCGCTATTTAGTTTTCGTTTCACCTAAAAATCGTAGAGATCGAGTACATTCCAATTATGGTTAACGCCATTAATAAGGTAAAGGAGGAAACTAGAGGCGGAGGGAGGGGAGGGAGGCAGACAAAGTTTCCTAACGGAGTCAGTCATCTCTAAGTGAGGTTTCATACGGGATAATTGAAAACAAGTTTTAAGAATCGCTGAGATCCAAATGATTCAGATGAATTACATAACACGTTATTGAAATTCCACTAAAATGAGTTATTCTGGCTGTATCTTTCGTATTACAACAAACCACGCATGAAAAGCCTTTATTATTTTCGTTAGAAACAGAGACAAAATAAAAGAGATTTATGATGACCCTTGGGTCGAATGATCGTCTCGTGATCAATTTGTCGATTCTCGGAATTCCATGGTTTTAGTTTGAAACCGCTAGAAACGGTCGAAAAGAGTTTATCCTGTTCCTGTGCTTACATAGACGATAGAAAAACTGGGGTTCACCCAGGACTCATAGAATTAAAATCAGACTACATAAATGTGTTGACGTGACAAGGTCCGTATTGTCAAACACCCAATCGGAAGAAACAGCGTAGAGCGTAATTCATCACTGATTCCGCGCTGCAACGCCGAGGAACAATTCCCGGAAAGTATAATTCTATGTTTGAGTGTTTAGTCTTTAAAACCGCAGACGCAACGACGATCGATCTTCTGCGCTTTACTGAGTGATAGGGGTGAATCTGGTTTTTTAGAGGCCAAATTGCTGCATTACACTCGTAAATCTTCGTCTGCGCCTTCGCCATACTAACTGAATATTCATTGCCAAGGTAAGCCTACAGATTCACTTCAATGGTTCTGTTAAGTACATGATACATAAAATGTCCTGATGATTTTAAAGGAACTTAAATAAGAAAGCACGCTTTCTTCAAAATCGGTTATCTTTATTACAAGGGAAGAGAAAGTGCGTACTAAAGCGCTTTCGGTTTGATGATTCGACAAGCATACTTCCATGACCTGGCTACCTTGACATGGTGAATTGTGATGACAGTGTACGTGATAGGAATACGAGATCATAAAGTAATTCCGCGAAAATAAGTTTTCTGGGAATATGATTGTTGATGCATATGTCGTAATTAAATCGAAAAGCAAACCAGCAAGCTGTAGTTTTATTCAGAACTGAAACAGCTGAAGCCTATGAAGGCGATAGTGGTGTCAAAATATTTGGCTGAGGTAAACATTCACAGGCAGTCACCGACTCTGAATAAATTTATCACTTCTCTAGCCAAGGACAGGCCGCTAAGGATCATATTCTTCCAAATTTTCCCATTTCTCAAAATCACTTGCGTTTATACCTACGTTGTGCCTTGATAATCGCTTGCGAACTGAAAACGAAACGCAGCATGAACCAATTCAAAAGATATATTATGGCTAGGAAGCTAAAGCAATCGTCCGCGCTTTCAGCAAGTAAAAGCGAGCAATTTTCATTGCCAAAGAGTCGGAGGGTTTAAGAGTGCCTGCCCCTAAAAATCAGACAAATTCTTAATTTCGCGGCAAGGGTCGAAAATTCGATTTCGCTCATATTCTTATGGTAGATAGGCTAGGGCATGACAAAAACTACTGGATAGTTTTTTTGGCAAAATATCGTTTTGTTTCAAAGAATTATGCAAATTACCAAATTCCGTTAAAATCGTCATTTGACGCACCATTTTATTGACCAAGTTTGAGAGCCTCGCATGTAAAACCACATCATTCTTCCGTCTTTAAAACACTCAAATATTTTTGTGCAATGCTTAAATGTGTACTGAGTTGATTTTAGGGAATGTTGCGTTGTCTTTTTGGGTGTAAAATAATTAAATTTCGAAGACATGTATTTCATTCACTTAAAAGTATTTCGTGAATATAATTAATTTTCACCATGTGCGAAACCTTCAAATGGATTAAGCTTCTGGTGGTTGAATTGCAGAAGGATGGTCTACAAATATCAGTGAAAATTTCTTTGGGCAAATGATTGTGAGTGACGCGAGAGCTTTTCAAAGTACGTCAAAAATGCAAATATTTGGCAATCCGTCGCCAAATTTCAATTTACGGGTTAGGGGTATATTTTAGCAAGGTGAACGTCCGAAGTACATCGCCTACTGGCAACCTAGTATTGGTCGAATACCATGAATTCGTGACCATCTTTCTGCGCATATGAACATCACTGCATCAAAGTCAAAAACGGCTGAGTCATTTGCAGATAGTTGCTTACTTTGCACTGCGCCAAAATGTTACGTTTGATCGATTGCTGACCATTGCTGATGAGCGTGTCGGCGCAGCACAATCTTACAGCCGTTATTTGTTCGTCACGCAATGCTGTCACGGCATATGCTGCACATTTTCATCTATTTTGTATAGAACACTCTCAGGATAAGTGAAACAATTTAATCATTGTTCATCTGTTTGTTCATATATATAATAATATGTATATATTTATATGATCGTATTCTATAGTGTATGTGGCCTTGGTCCAAATCATGTTTGTTGTACGTTCTGATGTGTCAAACAACAGCTGATAAAGCTAGTGTACTCACTGGAATTTAAAAAAAATCGCCATAAACAAATTATAGATCAATGAAGCAAGAACTAGCTGAAATAAAAATAGGACATCACAACGTGTCTAATTCGTGAGAAAAACAGACTAAATTTAATTAGTAATTACTTGAGTAAATAGCCCTGGCCATGCCATTTTATTTGGCGAATTTTGTTTGCTTAGTGGCGAGGCATTGGCATGTTTGTAACAGAAAATAGAGGACTGTTATTAATTCAGTCCAAGATTATTGCCAGTAAAGTATTGTAAATAAAACACCTATTGACCGTTTACCTCCGCGGCCTCCATTTGGTCGTTCCGATAAGGGTTTCATTATTGTCTTCACCCCTATTAAGCGGCCACCCAAAATTTAAAAACTTTGTTTTGGACAGGGCGATGGCAGATAAGAGTCTGAAATTGAAGGTGCACGACGAGTGATAGTTTAAGGACGGTACCTGCTAAATACAAAGGTTTTTGCGCCAGGTTAGGACCTTCCGAAAAAAGTAGATCTTTGCAAGGTCTATCGGAATCCACAAAGAAAAAAGAGGGTAGCCACGCATTTTTCCGAGATAATTAACCTTGAATCTCAACAAAAATGCTGACATCAGCATTTTCTGAAAAAAGGAGGAGAGGATATTTCTTCACAGCTTTCTTTAGAACTCGCCTTTACATACAGAAAAGCAAACACATTTATAAAGATCTGAAAACTACATGGTAAATGGTAACATAAAAACCATTTTTGGTATGTTTTTAATAACAAAATCGTTGTAACAGCACTTTTAGAGTCTCTGACAGCCTTCCTCTGTTTCAGCTAAAATACAGTCTAAATATCTTTTGCTCACAACCAGAAACTAATCACATGCTGAATAGGCTTGCCACTTCCACTTCATAACATAAAATATAGGGGTAACCACGCGTTTTTTAAACTTTTTACGGTGCCCGTTACATTTTTTGCTGCCACCTCCCTATCTCGCACTGGTTTTGCGCGCGCACTACGCCATCTGCAGGTACATGTTTACAGTTGGATTTCAGTATAATTTTCGACAGATAACAGCTAGTTTTTCAGCTGGAAGACGTTAACAGTTAGTGGTTAGCGATATGCTGCTGTTCTGGTGTTCTTGGTTTAAGTACAGGTTCATTAAACTTGATTTGGTCACAGTAGGAAAATTTTGCTTTTAATTTAGTCGCGTACTCGGTACGGCTATTTGAATTTGGAACAGCCCAGCCGTTCTTCCCGCCTAGCTCAGCCGGGAATTTCGGCTTTGGAACGGCTTTGATTCAGACGTCGAACTTTTCATGAGCCGAACCTAATGTATAAATTATTATAACGTATTTTACAAGCAGTTTTTACTTTGCCTGAAAATCGCTGACATTTCGATGTGTTTTGGTTTAAACTAAATAAAGTTCGGCGAATTAAGTTCAACGTCTGAATCAGCAGGTGTACTTTTGATAATTTGGGTCGGTCCAAATTCGAATTAAGTTCGGCTCATGAAAAGTTCGGCGTCTGAACTGGGCCTAAGCCGTTTTTGACTTAGGTGCAGTGGTGATCATATGTGTCGAAAGTGGGTCAAGATTCATGGTACTCGACCATTAAATAAGTTGACAGTTGGCGATGTACATCAGACGTTATGTAAACAAAAGCAAACTTCTGCTTTATGTGCGACGAATGGTGAGAGATCGACTAGAAACACGTCAAATCGGCTTTGGACCTGACTTTTACTACAAATAAGGTTAGAACATTTCGAAATTATCAGCTCTGTGTCTATTTCAACCTATTATAGGTCAAGTCATGTGGTGCATGCTAAAATCTACGTCTAACCCGTAAATTGAAATTTGGCGACGGATTGCCAAATATTTGCATCTTTGACGTACTTTGAAAAGCTCTCGCGTCGCTCACAATCATTTGCCCAAAGAAATTTTTACAGGAATCTGTAGACCATCCTTCTGCGATTCAACCACCAGAAGCATAATCCATTTGTAGGTTTCGCACATGGTGAAAATTAATTATATTCACGAAGTACTTTTAAGCGAATGAAATGCATGTCTTCGAAATTTAATTATTTTGCACCCAAAAAGACAACGCGACATTCCCTAAAATCAACCCAGTACACATTTAAGCATTGCACAAAAATATTTGAGTGTTTTAAAGACGGAAGAATGATGCGGTTTTGCATGCGAAGCTCTCAAACTTGTTTAATAAAAGGGTGCGTCAAATGACGATTTTAACGGAATTTGGTAATTTGCCTATTTCTTTGAAATAAAAGGATATTTTGCCCAAAAAAACTATCCAGTAGTTTTTATCTTGCCCTAGCCTATCTACTATGAAAATATGAGCGAAATCGAATTTTCGACCCTTGCCGAGTTATTTTCCATTTTTATGGACAGGGACTCTTAAAAAGCTTTGATTAAAACTGATGCTTACTTCGACTTTCGTTTTTGCATTACACAAAATACTTCGGTGCGCTTCTGCTTGAGTTAGTGCCTGAGTCGCCACTGAAAGCCAGGCATACCGTATCTGCTGGATCAAACGCCCCCGGCGTTTATTTAAAAATAAGAAGTTTGGACCCGCCGTTATTTTCGAGGCCAGTGTTTAAACGGGGTCCCCCGTTTAATAGGGAAAATACGGTAGGCTCTTTCAGGCAAAATGAACAAATGGGGGTAACCGAACTAAGATACACTGATTTACACTCGACTTAGTTTTTAAAGTCTGTTTGAACAATTTGCGGTACATTGAGGATCCATTCTATCCTCTTTTCTCTTAACGCATTTTTGATAAATCGCTTATACTGCGCAGTATTAGCTTTAAAAACACTTTGTCAGAAATTAAACTCACTGTACTGTAAAACTGCAATTCTGAGTTTGATCGGTAACACTCTTAGTTTCTTAATTTCACAACCATTTTAAATTTCAGTTAATCACACCTAAGGGATGAATCAAATTGAAATTCGAGTGGAATTTAAATCCAGTTTAAGTTCTGTCTTTTTTCATGCTTCTTTATGTAATCGTCTAAATTTTGTCGCTGTGAGGATAATTTTATCACCTAGTTTCATTTCCGCAGTTCACATGTACATGACTTATTTCAATACCATTTCATCCATCTATTTTACGGGAACACATGACCCTACCACTGACCCTCTCCCAACCTAAGAGGTTTCATTACAACGTAGCAAAATTTTCTCTTTCCAAGAAACTTAATCCAAAATTACTCTCTTCTTTCTAAAGAGGAAAACGCAGTAGGCCTAGTGGGTAGCGCGCCAGACTCCAGATCAAGAGGTCCAGGTTTCGAACTCTAGTCGGAGTAAGTTGTTTTGTGTTCTTAGGCAAGACACTTCACTATCACAATACCTCTCGAGGAAACTTGACGAAATGCTGGGGGTTAACCTGCGATGGAACAACATCCCATACAGAAGGAGTAGAAATTCTCCTGGTCGCTTCATGGAATACATGTATTTTGGTGTTACCTAACACCACAATTTTTTTTTTCGCTAAAGTAATAAAGCTTATTTTGTGGAGTAATCTGCCGCTAAAATTTTTCGATTTGGTTAAATCCTCGAACTTCTGTGTCCCTTCGAAACCGAGTTTCGAATAGTTCGCGACCGCGCATGGGGAATCTGGGGAGAGTTAAATCTGTGACGTCAAATCCAGAACGAATGCTTTGGCTGTCCTAGTCAGGTCTCTTATTTTGTCCGAGTGTAGAAGCCTTTTTGCAGCACAAGTTCTTTCGCTGGGACTCCGCAGTCGACCGATTTCTGTTTTTACTAACAATGTCTTCTAGTTGTTCTGATTCTGAAATGAACTTTGACTCGGAAAACTCTGAAATTTATTATATCGCTGAAGAGAATGACCGCTCACGCGTATCAACATCGCAAACTGAATAGTCAAACGGTGACGACCGAGCTGATTTGTATGCTGACTACTCTCTGGCCAATGGAGAATGGACAGCCAAATACCAGGAGGTAGATGCTGATAAAGAACTCGAACGAGCTCTGCTGGACAGACTCGAAGGCAATGATATGTAGAAGTCGAAGAGTGATACTAGTAAGACTGTAGCGCGTGGCGCGTCTTTACTATCTTCGCGCCTTCTTCGATCTCGCACTAATATACTTTCGTAATAACAGTCAAGTCCGTTCACTTTCTCAAATTATTTTAACTTCATGCGTTCAATGTAGATCAAAATGATTATCCCATGACAGTGTTTGTGTTCTTTACGTGCAAGTGTAAAAATTGTAGCGTTGCTTCCCTTCAAAACATCAACGAATGTTGTGGTTGTCAAGACTCAAAGAAGAGTGATCTTGCTCTTGAAGATATTGGCGCTGATGTTATCTTAAAGTGTGTTACCGAATATCCAGGAATTAAACCTGTATGCCTTCAGAAATGGAGTTTAAGATTAGCAGCGGGCAAATACAAAACTAAAGGGAAGCAAACCTATCATCAAACTGGCAGCAAAGAGAGGTAATTTAGGCATGCACATGGCTGTAGAAAGTAAAAAAAAAAATGTTTCCGAATCCGTCTTTACATGCATGCACACAACATTTTACTTAACAGTGATTCTTCCAATTTACAAGTATAGTTGTGAAACGATCAGTTACATGTATAAACAAGTCATTGTAAAGTTCCTGAGTAAGAGGGGGGTAGCTAGGGGGTTGGTTATGTTATTGCAATCTTTGGTTGGTCAAGTGTGAATTACGATTAGTGTACACCCGTTTAGTCCTGTATCACTGTTACAAACATGCTTTAGTGATTCTCGAACAATACTGTTACTTTTTGTGATTTCTTCATTGAGCTTTGTTTTCAGGTATCCTGCCCTATCCCCCCTCCTTTCCTCAGCATAAGATGCCCACTGCTAGAAAACTTTTTCCATTAATCTTTTTTAGTTACGAAGTGTTTCATACTAAGAGTTCTCAAGCTCAAGGCTGGTGTATGGGATGTTGGGGAACAAGAGGATTCCTTTATGTAGCAATAATATTACTTGAAAGGAATTTTCAGTTGAAAAGGATGAAAGCTCTGAATGATTTGACCTTCATGAGGAATTCGAACAAAACTAGAGTGGGCTTGATATTTACTGTACTTATTTTGACAAACTGCAACACAAACTGTTCTACAACTGTACAATACTGCAAAAATATGGCATTTGTTCGAAAACATATCAGTCTTATACACCTGGAGACCAACAGCTTACTGAACTATTGGTTCATAGACATAGACAGTTTGTTTTACTCGTACAACACACTAATAAAAAAAGGCCCATGAAACATCAAAAGGACCCCTTTTTCTTCACTTTTGCTTACAAATGTGAATTATTATAATCCTGTGTTACAAACTGGAAGCAGCTGCCTTTCTTTCTTTTATTGTCAAGTGGAAAATTTAATGTTTGTGTCCCTTCACTGACCATTTACATGTCGCAATCAACCTTGACAACAATAAAATTATGTTGTTTATTTATTTATTTATTCATTTATTTATTTATTTATTTATTTTTGATTCTGTATTCTTTAATCTATTTCCTGGCAAATAATGACAAGCTAATAATGATATGGCTCTGTCTCACAAGGACTAGAAACTACCAAATTCACAAATCTGATTGGCTGAAACTGATATTGAAAGCAGACTAGATCTTCCCATCTAGACCGGCATCTAGACTGGTAATGCTTTGCAGTGAAAAAGTTGTAAACTAAAATGCAAAATCATTGTTTTCTTCTAACAATACTTATTTATGGAAGTGCCAAAAAGCCTGATGAGAAAAAAAAAGCAAAGCAAAATGTCAGTTAGTACAAACCAGTTACATTAAAAGAATTAAATCGTTCTTGTTTGCAAATTATAGTAAACATCTTATTAACCAAGCTTAGTCAGTCTGTATGGGAGAATCTTAACCTCGGTCGTGTTTACAGACCTCACTGCGTTCGGTCCTCAGTCAAGATTCTCCCATACACACCTACTGCTCAGCTAATACGAGCTAAATAATGATAATAATAATAATAATAATAATAGTAATAGTAATAATAATAATAATAATAAAAAGAACAACAACAACAACAACATCAGTTCAATGATGGCTTTTCTACAGTGCAGCAAGTTGCAGATGCATTGTTATGGACACAACCCTGTCCCTGTGAAAAATAATATTTATCAGGAACATTTTTTGTGTCACAACAATGTTTCCCATGCTGGGCAAAGAGTGAAATATTTGTGTCTTCAGCAATGTTTCTGGAACAACGTGTCCTCATTTGCAAGAGCATTTGGTCAGCAGAGATGCAATCTCATAAGCATGCATGTATTACCATGGTATCAATAATTAAAACTTCTATAAATACAATTCAAGTCCACAAGCCTCATGCAGAAACAGACACATACACAGACAGCTTGAAATTGTTGTGGTCCTGGGCGAAGTATGTTCTCTGTATATTGATAATACCCATCTGTAAAAAGGGTTCTGAACATGTAAACTAATTCTAAGCCATTCCTTGCTTGAATGTCTCCATGGCCACATTTGTTGAACGGTGGGTCTTCCAAACTAGTGTGCTTGTTCGCATGACTTTCTTTCCCAAAATACCCTTACAGATTTCTTTTTCAAAGAATTGAACAAGGAAGGAAACTAACATACAACAGCTGGTAACATTTGCTCAAAAAAAAATATCTCACCATTTTTCTGTATCTATCGGCTGTGCTGACTGACTGCTGCTGTTTATCAGATCAGATCGATGCAACAACGGTTGCACGAATCGATGGAAAAGCGGTTATTCCAAATTCGTCTCACTTAAGCCATGGAATCAGCAAAATCCCTTCCTCTCGCTGAAAATCCAGGCGTCGAGCGAAATCATCTTGTTTGAAACCCTTACAACAGATCAACAAACTCAGACGCCTCTCACTTTGCACGTTTCGCTTTCACGAAATCGATCCATCGCTTTGTACGTTTCTTCTCTTCAGGACGATCATCTCTCCATAAAACGGTATGGCATGAAGCGCAGTACCTCCTGTACGTTTGCTGTGTTACTACATCCCACTACAACGCACCTGGCTAACATTTTTTCGAACTACTTTCCCAGCCTTTCCCCACAGAAACAAGTAAATATGCGAATTTACAGAATCACCGTGTTCTGGATTTGACGTCACATCCGGTCCTCGACCCATGCCCCGTTAAACTCGGTCGTGAACCAAAATGGCGGCGTTTTGACGTACTTTGACGAGCCATAGAAAATTAAAGATTTAACCAAATCGAAAAATTTCTGCGGCAGGTTACTCCACAAAATGAGCTTTATTATTTTATTTTATTATTTTGGTGGAATACATGTAAGCTCCATCAGTCAAGGGCCCACCAGGCTCGTGTGATTTGACCTTACTTACTAAAGTTATTTTGTTTTGATAGTTATGGCTGAGGGAGGATCAGATGACGGTCCCTTTGAAATAGACTACCCAGAAGGTGTCCCTTACAGTCCTTGGAATTTTAACATCTACAAGATGTTGACCATAATCAAACAGGCCTGCTTTGGACATGTCAAAACCAACTTGCACCACATGCTGAATCAACTTATGCCAGGAACTACACAAACGCTCTTAGAGCACAGTGGATCGCTCGATCTAGATAACTGCTTCATAGCGAATCAAAAATATGACGGCCAACGAGTTGGAAGCATGCCAGAAGATGTGCCCATTATCCAACCGATTAGACAGCCTGTCCACTCTGAAGATGACATAATGAGAGATGTAGGTCTGTCTTTTGAATGCGATTACAACCTCTGTTTTAAGGATATCTCAGCCAGCGAAAATTCACAGCAGAACGTTGATCTGAAGTCTTTAGAGAAACCTCTACAACTGCAAGTCATTCCTTCGCTGCCTCCAGGTTATGCTCAGTTGGCGGTCCCTCCAAATGTGGATTGGGTACCGGGTCTGCAGAACCTATGTGTCAAAGATAGAGAAATCACGCTTTTATCCTCGGAGCTTCTCATTGAGCAGATGTATAACGTATTAACAATCATCACAGCCATTTTAAACGTCCACCGAATAAAAAAACACCACAAAAGTGAGAACGTGTACCACGAGGAAGATTGCATATCCCTTGGAGACTACCTCCAGTATGTCGGACAAGCGGGCCCAGCGGTTCATGTGGTGATGTGTATCGCAGATTTAAGTCCCCAAAAAGGCCGGTACCTTTTTCTTACCGAGGATGTCAGCTTGTCAGTGCCTTGCAAAGAATGGCCCAGCTGTGCTAAAGGGTGGCCTACTAGAAACAGACCATCAGGGTGGCCTCCTGAGGAACTCATTAAGAAGGTAACACAAGACGGGTGTCATATTGTACCCAAGTTTGACGCATCGGTGAAAAGCTCAGAAGCGCCAAGTAATGGTGACATGGCAGACAGTGCCGCGAGTACTGTCGTCCCACAGACACAGTGGAGATACTCATTCTCATTGGCAGAAAGGACACTTATGACCTCGATCACAGAAGAACAGAAGATGTGCTATCTTATATTCAAGTACCTTTTCTCGCGATGCATCAAGTTGGAGTCCATAATAACCACATACACCCCGAAAACGCTTTTCTTGTGGGCACTTGAAACTGTACCCATCGATCAGTGGACCATGGAAACGGTCGGCGATCGCGTAAAGAGCCTGATGGAAGACTTGAGAGCCTGTGTTAAGAAAAAGTACTGTCCACATTACTTCATCAGTGGATCCAACACTCTCCAGCAAATGGATGACAAGAGCGTTAAAGTTACACTGGAGGTTGGATTTTCTATGTTGGACGAAGATATGGCTGAGGCGCCAGTTTTGGGCTCAGATACATTTGAAACGACATCGGACTTTCCTGTGAACTTCATGTTTACATACAAATCGTTTTACCCAATCAATGCTTGGTTAGAATCACTCAATGCACAAATGATGGCGAAGCTTGATACGCCGAGTAAAGTCCCCAGTGCCCAGAACTTGGCAGATTTGTTGGACAGCTCAAAAACACATCCAATTCTGATGACAGAGATTTTAAAATATCTTGTTCTGTCAGACGAGATTTACGGTCAACCACTGCCAGTTCCGGAGTCCCTGCTGCACCACAAGAAAGTTACACAACTCCTTAAATTTTTGGAAAAATCCATCACAACGCCAGAAAAGTTCGACGAATGCATGGGAGAACTTGATGTTGAGATGAAGTTTCTTCATTTACAGTTCAGAATAATCGACGAACTCCAGAACTTTTTCACAGAAAATCCAAATTTTGCCTTCACGTTTGAATCAAGCTCCGAAGAGAGCGGATCGGAAGCTGATGAGTGAACTATGCTCGAATAACAAATCAAATTAAAGTCAGAACTTTAAGCCCTTTTCGGATAAACAAGGACTATAATTTGTTTGTAGAAACACTAAATATTTCCGCTGTTTCGTAGTTTGTTGCTAGATCTAGAGGCCAGTTGCTAAACTGGGAACATCGAGGAGAAAACTGCGCGTTTAACATGTTTCTGGAGAAGTGGAGAAGGGAAAAATTCTTACTGTGTTTTCGTCTACGACGAGTTGCCTGTTTGACCATCTATGAACGGATTAAGTCCTCTATAAGTTTAAATTTTCAAAAATATTGCAGTTGTGACGGACCGTTCAGTTTAATTTTCAAAAAAAAATCCAAACTCTTTTGGATTTTATAAATCAGTGCATAAGAAAGGACAAAGGCATAAAACGGATCTCCAGCGCATGCGTTAAGAACGACACAGTTTGTCCCAGAAAGGAGTACCACAAAGATCTCACGGTTATCTAGAATAAATTGTAATATAGTCTGGATAATTGCACAAAGTTTTCATCTTAGTGCCCTTGTTCTTTAGCAGTTGATAACCGGGAGCCTAACTAGCCAGTTACTTACAGTGCACTCTGCACTTAAAATGAAATATCATAAAAGGCTGCTCTAATACAACAAAAAGTAACCCAACAGTATACATGCGTGTATACCACAAGCCATCGTAACGGAACAGTTATTACAATTTAGAATTCTTACCTGTAACGTCTCTCACTACTTTCTCCTTGAACAGCAAGTCTTGTCTTGTGTCAAAAATTTTGGTTAATTATTAGAGTCTACCATATTGAATACCCAGTCTTATTTTAAAAGACCTGAATTACTGTGAGGGTGAGCATTTTATATACTTCTGTACCATAATGTAAATTGCCCACCCTGTGGTGGAGGGGGTGGGGAGAGGTGGAGGAGTGGGATACTTATAGTAAGCGTACTGGGTCTGCAATGTGTGATAGAGGGAATTTGGGATGAGAAACGTTTGTTGTGACTAATTTTTGGATGCACCATTTTGGAGAGGTCAGAGAAGAAATTAAAAAGAATTTTTGTGCCGTAGTTGTAAAGCGACATCAACCCCTCATTTGTAGTGTAACAGACTAAGATATATGAGATGTACTAAAATATATGTAATAATAAAGAGCTGCATTTGTTGTTCCCTAAAAGATATTTGTTGCCTTCCAGGCAGGCATTTTTTTAATGAACAATGATGGGTATAAAAAATTCCAGGAACTGAGAATGAATCTTGTTGATTTTTGTTCCTTAACTGGGTATTATTCACCAAAGAGAGCACAAGTTGTGTCATTGCCTGTAGAAGTTTCCCAGTACCTACTAAGGGGAATGGTCTATTGTCAACAGCATAATTATCAATTACCAGTCAATAAAAAAGAGAATTAATGCGCAGCGGTTGGAGTTAATTAAGTCAGCAGTGGTAATTGTGTTTTTGGTAATAATTATAGACACTTCATGCTCACCATTCAAGGTTATATCAATTAGGGTACCAAAAACTAATCGTAAAGGGAAAAAACAAAAAAGGTTGGAGAGGGGGTGAAGATGTGGTAAGTTAATCTGATGCAAACAGACAAATTTTGAGAATAAACATATCTTTCATCACCGTAATATACACTGCACCATTCAAGGGATTCAATGGTTACAGGGGTGGATCCTGAAACGGCCAAAAGAATGCCTGGAGAGTGCAAAGTTGCTCCAAATCCACAACCCAAATACATTGCTGTGGCAATTGCACAATAGCACTCCAAAAATAGTTCACTTCAAAAAATTGAAAAAAAAAAAATGCAAGAAAAAAGGGGGGACTGCAGCCCTTCTCTGCCCCCCCCCCACCCCCCCTAAATCAGCCCATGGTTTACAGTACATACAAGAGAAGATTTAAAATCTAAAATTTAACATTTTTCAGGAGGAATTTGTTTGCATGTCTACATGAAGTTATCTAACCAGTTCATTCTGTTTGTTCAGAGAGGTTAAATCAGGTTTACAAATAATAAAGTACTTCTCTCAGAGGCGTAGGTTACATCGATTTGAGGCGGGCTTATATGGGGCAGCCTCCAAGTTACTTTGACAATAAATCAAAGTTCAAAGTCACTTGAAAGATTTTAAAGCAAGCTGCCCCATATAACCCCACTTCAAATCGATTTAACCTATGTCTATGGGAGAAGTACCTTGTAAACCTGAGTTAGCCTCTTTGAATAAATGGAATGAACTGATAACTTCATGTAGACACGCAAACAAATTCCTCCTGAAAAATGTTAAATTTTAGATTTTAAATCTTCTCTTGTATTTCAATAATAACAGAGTTTATTTGTAATTTCCAACTTTCCTTTGTTTTGTAAAAGCATTTGCTTATTGTAGCTATCACATTTCCAATGGTCACTTGTGTATTTCAAATCAGTGTAATGATGTAAATTCCCATTTGGCAAATTTTATCTGGTGAGTACTGCACACACGTTGTGTAGTACAAAACCAAATAGTAATAAAATGTTAAGTCAAATCTACATTTGATCAGTTTGTCATCTGTTATTTTATATATACATTATATTAAGGTACATGTAAACCCTGTTCCACTGATGACCACTACATATTTCAAGACAATTTGCTATAGTAATGTCAAACTACAGTGGAACTTTGATATAATGAAGTGCCAAGGAATTGGCATTTTTAGTATGTTTACTATAACGGGGTTTCGTTGTTTCAAGGTTCTTTTCCGTATAGTCTGCTATTACTAGGGCCATGAAAATCGTTCGTTATACTGAGGACCTTGTTATATAGAGGTTTGTTCAATCGAGGTTCCACTGTACTAACCATATTCCTTATTGTAAGTATTGAAAATTGAGTTTTATTACTCATTTAGGTTATTAGCCTAAGGAGGAATTTGTTTGCATGTCTACATGAAGTTATCTAATCAGTTCATTCTGTTTGTTCAGAGTGGCTATTAGCCCATCATTTCAGGTTAAGAGCTGAAAATTCAGAACAATATTGAATTTGATACTCAAATTTCGATTGGATTAATCAATGCATAAAAAGTTTACACCACATCTAGCAAAAAAATGAAAGGCTTCTAGAACTTGCCTACCTTTGTCAGTGCAAAATGAAACATAATCTGTAACCTTGAACATTTTTGCTTGAATCGGTTTGATGTTTTCAAGTCCACAAGCTCTGGCCCTCGCAGCCTTTCATACTTTGTTTACACTGTAAACTTGATTAATGTGTAACACAACTCTCTCCTCTCTCAAAGGCATCTTAAGTATGTTTTTGCATGCATTAGAAACCCAGGTGCTTACAGTGTAGCTTTCCAAATGTGATAAAACCTTTTGGTCATCAATCCTGTCAACACTTAGGGCTGGTTCACACTTTGACATAAGCATAAACATAAGCATAAGAAAAATATGTGTGAACCGGAGTTACATAAGCAAAATTGAAAACCAAAATAATCCTGACTTGATTAGAAGACCAACATCACACTAACATTAGGGGCTATAACTTAAAAAACACATGACTGTATATTCAGAAATGAAAAGATCATGGTCAAGACGAATTCCCCTCAACATTCGAGCAGTAAGTGCAAAAATTAATTACTAGAGAACTACTCATAGCATGGTAATATTTTGAACATTATTTGAAACAGCTTACTTAAATTCACTTATCCAAGTGACCCCCTGTGATTAAATTCTCAGGCATTCTTGAGAAAATGAATGTCAAACCTCGTAAAGTAATGTTAAAAAGAGGTGCCATTTTGTTTTGAACTGACATGAAGCATCTTTGTAATTGTAATATGGATAGTGTCAAATTCAATTTCCCCTCCTGGGGTCAGCCTGGGAGCTTAAGTATTCATACCTCCTTGTTAACTGTATTGAAAATGTTACTGTGATTAGAGTAATATTTTGGTAACTTAATTTTTGCACTTATTGCTGGAATGTTCAGCGGAAATGTTTTCCCACGCTTGATGCCGGTTGCATGTGTTTGCCCTGAGTTCTGATTCGTTTAAATCTGTTTTGATTGGCCAGACAGCGAGTGACCACTTTATTATATGCCAATCAGTTTTACGACACTCATTAGCAATTGAAAATTGCTGTATATTTGCAAACCTTCATAATTTCATATCGACCATTTATTAAACCCTTTGAATCAAAAGATTGTTAACAACAACACAACAAATGCAAGAAATTGTTAAGTGGAAATGTCTTTTCTACACACCCCTACAAATAGTGATTATTGTTCTAAACTCATTTGATACAAACCAGTTCAGTCTAAATATTTTTTAAAAGGATACTTATTGTGCTTTTTTATATTAGATGCCATTTCTCAGAACTTTGCATCGTGTAAGAATAAACGAAGACAAGAACAAAGTGGGACATATGAGAGGTACCAGCAGGACCAGAAGAGAAGGCAAAGGATGAAAAGGGTATGGATCTCCCTTATTTCGCTGACAAATTACTAGACCCTTTCACTGCTATTATTCCACCAAAAACTACAAGTTGCTCCTTTGGTTATTTCAAGCGATGACATCACAAAAGGGGTAAAAAGGTGAAGTACTGGTATACACGAAATCAGCTAAGATAACATAACTAGTTAAGTGCACACTCAGCTGCCAGCTGGATAGTTTGGCATTTTTCTATTTCCACCAGATTATGATATGGGTGTCTGCTGACTGCCTGAGTGTCTCATGTGCCACTCTGTGCTTATTGTGATCAGAACAGAAAAATTTACAGCAAGTGCGAGAGATTTTGAAAATTGCTTGTATTTTACAACTTTTTTTTCCAGGAATAGGGTTAACAAACAATAATATTATGAAGACTTAATCCTTTTATTCGTGATAAAGGTTCTGAGGTTGTTAATATTACAACACATACATGTATGACTCCTTATGGCTGTCTTTTTTTGTATAACGTGTAAAATTGACACCAGAAAATCTTAGTATATGTGCAGTTGCATCTAAAAAACCGTGATAAACCACCTTGCAGAATGAGTATGCGCAGTATGTAATACAGTAACCATCAAGTTATGATTTGCTTGAATATAGAACATTTACTAACTTTAATATATATAAATTTATCAACTCCTTTTAGAAGCTTGACAGAAGACTGAAAGTGGTCAGAGAAGAGGAAAGGAGTGGTCAAATGTACGAGGCTCTGCATATAGGCCTAATCTCTTCAGATGAGTCTGACGCAGAGGGCGATGCTCTGGCCACCAGACCTCTAATCTGGAGGACAGATGATGTAAGCAAGTATTTTCGACTACTTGATGAGCGTTGGAAGGCAGGCATAACGTCCCAACAAAAAAGGCAGTCTGTGAGCCGGATTCTTGGTCTTCCTAGTGAAAGAACCACAACTGGAGTCCCACAACATTTGCTTTGGGCTGTGCGTGCTGATTAAAGGGCAGTATAATTTTATTTAAGGGCCTTATGCAAAATTGAAAAAAAATTGTGTCTCTTCTGGCATGCAGACCAGCTATTCAAATCAGTATTGGCGTAAAAAGAGAGAGAATTTTAATTGATTTCATCCAGTTTCATGGTTTTTGCATAAACCCTTCATTTAATTACTTTAATGACATTTTTCTGTCAAATTGTTTGCTTGTTTGCTAGTTGAAAAGTTTAACACTGTAAAAAGCCTGTTATTTGATGAAGTTGGCTACTGGCTTATTAAGACATGCAACGCAAATTAGAATTTTTGCTATAAAAGCTAAGCAGGTTTTACTTTCATCTAGCTTTTGTGACCACCATCCAGGTCATTTATCAGAATCTTATTTTTAAGAGCAATACATTGCGAGTGGTATTAACTGGACAAAATGATACACCGTTTTCTAAGAAAGATAGGCTGAATGTTCTTGTTGGGTGGGTGATTGTGCGCCTCTCAAATAGATATTTTTAAATAATATTCCCTTAAAGGGTCAAGTGAAAGAACTTTCTTGCTAAACCATGTATGGTTATAATTTGTTTGTTAGAGTGGGAAAACACAGTTAAAATTACCCTCGTATTTTATGTGAATAATTGTACATCTGTAGATAGTAAACAGCGCTACACAATTTTAAATAAATCTTATTTTTAGAATTAGCAATACCTCTTGTTTTTGCTGTTTTGACTGGGAAAGGGAATGAGCTTTAGTCCCCTGAACATTGGTAGCCAGCGGGTCTTGGGACTGTAGAAAGATCAAAAGAATCTCGAACACGGGATGGGAGTGAGCGAACAATGCCGGCCGATGCGCACTGAAAAACACCCGAATACAGCGTCCCAGGAAATGCAAGAAAACGCGAGGAAAACGTTGGAATTCGTGCAATTTTCCACCCATTAACTGAACGGTAAACGCCAGGGAACAAGCGTTTTCTTGAATTCACCGCAACTCACTGTCCCAGAAAATATAAGAAAATTCCTGCGAACACAGGAAGACAACGGATATTTTCCAAAAGTTCATCGAACGGTGAACATTGGAAAACAAGCGTTTTCTTGAGTTCACGCGCGTTTGCCATCAGGGAAAATGCGAGAAAAGCACAAGAAAACTTCTGAAAACGCAGGAACACACAATAATTTCCGTGCGTTTACCGAACGGTGAACGCTGGAAAACATGCGTTTTCTTGAATTCCCTTGAATTCGCCGTCTCGGAAAATACAAGAAAACAGGAGAAAACTTCTGTGAACGCGGGAAAGCACTATGCTTTCCGTACGTTAACCGAGCAGTGAGTTCTGGTAAACAGTGTGTTTTCCGAAATTTCACGGCATTTGCCGTTCCGGAAAACAAGGAAAAACGCCGGTTTTCAATTGTTAACCACGGATGAACGTAAAGTTTTACACCGGGAAAACATCTGTTAACACAGGCAAACAAGACATTCGCCAAGTGTTAACAGACCGGTAAATTCCAGAAAACAGGCGTTTTCCGGCGTTCACCGTAATGGTAAACTACCGGATAATGGAACGAATACTCAAATTCCCCGACAGCAAAACAACTGGAAAATCTTGGATTTTCCGATTGGTGAATACCAGTAAATGTAAGCAAATGCCACGTTTTGCGTAAATTCACCGCGCGTTTTCTAAAAGGTAAACGCCACTTTTTTTGCCGTGTTACTCATTGTCAAGTTGAAAACCTTTTGCCCTATTGTAGTGTACTGTACCTTATTAAATCTAGAGGATATGTAACAGTGGATGAGACAATCCCAGCCAGTGCCCCCGCTATTAGTCGCAGTATTGGGCGTTGTTCTCTGGGGTCCTCAGGGATTTTCAGTTGCTGACAAGTCATCAATAAAAACAACCACAAGCTCAGCCATTTAAGATTATCATGAAATTATGAAGCAAGCTCTACTATGGCATAAGAGCAAAAATGAAATGAAGAAAGAAACAGGGTCATGGAGTAGGGGGGGGAGGAGGAAGAAAGGTCGCCTAAAACACTTGACGTTTTTGTGTGAATAAACTAATGGGATGCAGGCTACAATTCATTAATTTTTTTATTAAAAAATGTATACATGGTTACAATGAGAATATAATAGCGGAGCTCCATACTCATATGGGAAAGAAAAGGAAACCCATGAATGGATTTTCTCATGGTTTTCGTGGCTAGCGGTATTGCTCGTGGGCGCGTACGCACGACGACGACGAAGACGGCGGCGGCGGAGTTGCCCAACATGGCGGCCATACTCCATGCCAGCTAATAGGTTGACAGAGAAATGCACCCTCGGTTTGTAGGGAAAGAATGCCATTTTTCTTGGCGGGATTTTGAAAGAAAAGAAAACTCATTTCTATTTGTTATGTCGACAAACGATAGCGGACGTTGATCTAATGTTTTTAAGATACGGTTGCACTGAAGCAAAAAAACAGAAAGCAAGAATTAACAGGCAAAGAGGTAGCGAAGAAGATCGCGGCAAAAAGCGGGCCAGCGCTGGGGAAGGAGGCGAAACGGTACTGAACAATGCCGTGAATTATAGCGAGTCAATGGCTAGAGAAAGGAGGTGAAATAATACCGAACAATGCCGTGAACGAAAGCTAACGAGGGCTATAGAAAGGAGGCGAAAGTACCCGACAGATTGACTCAGAAGACTGCAGAACTTTCCAAGTATGTTTAAAAATTCGCGGGACGTGATGCTGTGCAGCCCTGAAAGAAAAGTCACATGATTTGGTCAGGTGATGAGGAAGAGAAATCAAACGTTCCTGAGTGTTAGAGAAGTTAGAGAACAGTAGACATGGCGGAAAAAAGTGGTTGACTCGTTGATCTATCGAAAAGATTAGTTCAGTTCAGTCTTCACAACTTTTGCTGCAAGTTATTGCCTGCCAGGAAGATTTACACTGGCCGAACTGAATTGCCGACTTGCGGTAAGTGACTTTTGTTGTGGCGTTTGCTATGAAAATTAACAAGTTGCCTCGGCGATGTAAGCTTATTTTCAATTGGAATCCTGGTAAAGTCTTCCTTATTTGAAGCCATGCTGTGAGACATTTTATAAATTACATCGTTTTAATTTTGCTCATCTCTAAACAATAACACGTGAGTCGCTTTGTGGAGGTTGTTGTAAGTTGTAAACAAGTTAAGTTTTCTGTCGATTTTCGTCGTCAACTTAAGCTTATAACCTCATGTCTAAAAACAAACTTAACCAAAACCGTATTTGGAAACACGGCCGGGCGAGTTTTGAAGTTTTCTCTGTGTTAGTTGGCACAGCCGCCTCGTAGAAGACTAAAATTTCTTCTTCTGTTGTTGAAAACCAAGAAAGGTATGAACCATTTTAAGCCGAAGCGAACAGGATTTGCTAAATTTACTTTTGACGTTCCAATGTGAATATTTGCATATTGTGATTACAAAGTATGGAGATTTCCTCGTTTGTTAGCTCAATTTATTTGGTTTAATTGCGAAATGCTTGGGTGAATTCCCAGGTTAATTTGTTTGAAGACTGGTAAAGCTACCGCCGATAAAATTACTGCAAAGCTACTTGTAAATTAAGCCGTCGGCAAAAATACACTCTGTAATCTTCAAATTTAAGCGCGAATAATTAAAACTTTAACACTGCAAACTTAAACGAATTTTCTTTATCCTTTCTTTTATTCGGTCACCTTTCATTGAGAAGGGATTTGCTGTTGATACTCAAATGTAGTGATATGCATATTGTGTTTATAATGTAGATTTCCTCGTTTTATTTTGTTATCTGTCCTATTAGCTAGCATGGAGTATGGCCACCATGTTGGGCAACTCCGCCGCCGCCGCCGTCGTCGTCGTCGTGCGTACGCGCCCACGAGCAATACCGCTAACCATGAAAACCATGAGAAAATCCATTCATGGGTTTCCTTTTCTTTCCCACATGAGTATGGAGCTCCGCTTGGCAGCCCTTCGGGCCGCCGGAGCTCCGCTATAACGTAAATAATACACACATTCCAAAAAAATAAGGTTTTTTACTTACTCTTTAGCACTTCCATTTCGTTCTTGTGGTCTGTTGTCTGCAGTGATTCGGTCTCAACGCGGGTTTCCAATTTCGAAATTCGCAGTTCATTCAACTCTGTTTTCCTGTTGATCGATTCCATTCCCAAAAACAGCGCAACAATCAACGACAACGAAATAAAGGACAGAAACGCAGAACCTTTGTGAAGAACGTCGCCACATTTGTTTGGGGAGTTTTTGTTTGCTTCCATGAGATCTCGGTTCTCAATAACAGCTGAAAGAGTTTTACGAACAAGCTCGACTGTCGTATTCGCTGTAGGTTTTCTGAAGCAGTTGTTTTATGTTCCTGTATACGGGACATGCCAAGCTACAGCGAAACCGTCATCAGTTCATCTGTCATCGTTTGGAAGAAACTTTGACCTTTCAGTGTTGGCACGAATATTTTTGTTTTCATAACACGAGCATCGATATCCTGAGAATCTTATAACTATGGTTCATTTTAAAAATAATACTAAGACGTCTTTCTTATAATACTGCTTAGCCCGTGAAAGGTTCCCAGCGATGGTCAAAAACAAAATAGGCTAGTAAAGCGATGCGAAGAGTGTGAAAACAAGTCCCCCTTCGATAACCCAACCGGGAACTTTATCACAAGATAAATACTGCTATGCAACTGTAGTTATTTGACGCTTTGATTTAGTGGATTAAGGTTGGGTGGAGAGGGGGCAGTTCCTAACTCTTTACCCCCACCCCCTATCTCGTCTGCTAATTCAATAATAAGCAGTAAATAAGTTTGGGTAAATAAATGGTGACGAGTAAAATGATGTAAAATCAGGAAATAACTTTACTTGCCTTTTGTCAAAATCCTAATCTAATTATTTTGATTTTGACAAAACGCAAAGGGAAATTTTTTCCTAATTTCATGAGCAGTATTCCATTTGATAGCCTTGTAATATAATGGGTGGCAAATTACGCTCATAATCGTGGAGTTTCGACTTGTTTTACTGTATCGTGTCAACATTGCCACATCAATTTTGTAATTTCACATGAGAAATGATAACTTACTAAAGCTGAAATTTCGCGCCTAAATCGAGATCTGGGGTAATTTTGTCACTCAGTGTATTATGCAATGCAAGGCCACGCGCCAACGTTGTAATTGCTTATTACGTTGGACAAGGAACCACGCTAACAAGGAAGTAAAATCACATTTACCAAGAGAGATGATCTTCCATTGTATTTATTTAACATACGCGATCGCAATAAATTTACAACAAAGAAAAAATAATAACTTTAGAAAAACCCAACCAATAGAAAAAAATACTGAAAATATCAGTTTGAGTCTGTCTGTGTAACTGATTGACTGACACAGCACAATAAAACTTCTTGACTGAATGTAAAATAAGGAACGTATTTCAATGAAATACGCAATGAAGTATCCACAACTGAATATTACAATTACAAAATGAATACACGAAGTATACTGAGATTATAAAACATTTGCAGGTTAAGATCGTCGAAATACTTTAATTTTATGTGTAACGGAACGATCAGTGGCTAATCCCTTTCTCCCCCACCCCCCTCCCCTTCTCAACTCCTCCTTCCTTCTTATTAAAAAGAAGTGTTAGACATATTAAATGTAACTGAATTAATTTTGTCAAATCTTTGCTAATGTTGGTAATGAGAACTTGGCACGACATTAATCTTAAAACAAGAAATTTAAAGTTCAAGAATAATCTGGAACGTAACTTTCTTGAAGATGTAGCTTGTGATTAGTCCTACTCAACGAATCCACAGATTTAACGAGTAGGACAGGGATGGAGTAGAACGCCTCATTGCATCATAACCAAAGTCATATTCAATGTTGTTTGAAGATTCCCCCGTGGAATCAGAGTCAATGAATGATGCCTTGTTAGCCTCGGTTATTCCAATCCCGTGATCAGCACGTGGACAACGACCGCCTCCTCCACCAATCATCATCACTGATCCATCACCATTACCCCAGTCACACCAGAAGCCGATGTTGTTGGCGCTTTGGATGTCTCCACTACACTCAGCCTGTTGAAACCCGTCTGTTGAGTTGTACCGACCGCCATATTGAACTGTGCAGCTTCCCAGGCACTGGTCACTGGCCCAAACTTTACCATTTCTAAAGTCGCCATAGCTTGTGATTTTTGATCGGAATGTTTGTCCAGCCAAACAGTTACCTGTGGTCTGTAACAAAGGAGTGTGGCTGGGGTCATCACTGCGCGTGATCTTAAACTCTCTGCCACTAACTAACCAAAACGCAGGTGAGATCATGTCAGAGTTAATGGATGGATCTGTTGTTGTTCCCATGGCAACATCTTGATCATACCACCAGAGTCCGTCGTCACGCATCCAGTTCATGTTGTCGTTATTTGAGAATCGAGCAATAAGAGTCCATCCTTCGACCTCTGACGTCATATCACAGTATACCTATAATCAAAAAGCAATCAGTTTAATGTTTGAGACTGATGCTTCTGCTTGGGAAACTGGTGAACATCATCAGTTTTTTTTGTTGTTGTTGTTTTGCTTTTTTTTTCCTGCAGTAAATTGGTTTTACAGATTACAACTGGGTTTGTTTACGCAACCCTTGTCACTGAATCGGCTCGCGTGCCGTCTACTAATGATTTGTTAAAAAATATCGGCAACGAGCGAGTAACTCATCATAACTCAGAGAGTAGACAAAGAAAGATGTATTAAAGAGCACATTTTTTCGAACTACTTTATGTT
>NW_028301563.1:27262500-27327500 GCF_042242905.1 Orbicella faveolata
ATAGTTTTCCTTGCATACACTTGACAATAGAACAATGGTTGCGAAAAAAACGCACTGGGGTTTACCCATTGTAAAACAGCATAATAGACATTTTATTTTTTTTGCTTTTGGTTTATCGACCAAAACAACCATATGCATTCTAAAGAAGCTTTACAATACATTAAAGATTAGGAAAATAGCTTTGGGATTTGGACATTGTTGAATAGAACTGACAGCTTAACAATTACTTCAGTTTTTCACAGCTGTTCTGCAAAGATGGCAGAATTGAAATGAGTGACTCTGAAGAAGAAGTTTTCCTTACACAAAGTGGCGACAGAAGGGTTGTTCAGCTTTGACCACTCGGACGAGCATCAAGAAGTTTCAATCGGCAGCGTTGAAAAAGAGACTACAGCAAACAAGAAGAAAGCGTCGAAGAGGGATATCATAGTCGTGGATGACAAAGACCTCAGTGCTGGCCAGGAACAGTGAGAGAATCCCAAAAAACACTAAAAAGGTAAACTTCTAGTGTTTGAATGTCTGGAATAAGTGGGCGTGAAATGGAAGGCATGTGGGTGTGTGCGAGGGGAATATTATTGTAATATTCACCTAGGGGATTATCAACTTTAATAATCCCCTAGGGGGTTATTAAAATATCAGCCCCGCACTCCCCTGTTACAATCAAAGCCACCACCAGCTTTTCAGACAGCTGTTAGTTAGCAGGGTTTATTTAATATAATTGTTAGCCTCGAAGAACAAAGGAAAACGAGCCATGTAAAGAAAAAGTCATATAATTCTACGATAACTGAAAAATTTCTCATGCGCTCAATAGGTAATTTGTGACTGCAATGGGAGAAGAGACACATACATGACGCCATCACGCGCAGACTTGAATTGAATATATTTCCAAACTTTTATTTTTTAGTGCAATTTCATGTGTAGATCCACAGCTACTCTGACAATGTTGCGTCACAATTTGTCATCATAAAGGACAGAGATATAAAACAAGCCAATTTGGTTTAACTTTTCGCATTTTCTTGGGATATGTGCATGTATGAAGTTAGAGTGTATCATTCTCTCCATAGAACATAGTAATCACCACATAACAAGGACAAATTAACAGAACTCACAATATAGACGGCTTACGATGGCATCAACTGAATATGAGGTAAAGCTATGGCACTAGACTCACAAATTTACAGCTCGAGTAAGATACACAACCCCTCAAGCATGTAGTGCTTAAACGATAATCGTGTTTTAAATAAAGGATTTTTTACTTATCTGCAGGTAACTTCTGTTCTAATTTAATTCTGGCTTTCCGCGCTAATACATTAGTTTACAATCATTGCGCGAAGACTTCTAATTGTGAGCACAATGTCCGTAGCTACATCAGTTTAACATTTACTTTAATATTATTTTATCTTGACTCATTAACCACGCCGCATCAATTACGGGGACAACGATCTTCCTATAATTTCAGGTGAGAGTTATAGTTTTGGAATTTCGCATTTCAAAATAGATTTGTAGTACACGTCTTTCTCACCTTTATCGCCTTTTTCTCCTTTTGGTCCTTGATTTCCCATGATACCTTGCTTGCCGTGTCTACCTGGTAAACCCATGATGCCTTGCACTCCCTTTTTACCCTTGGCACCTTGCACCCCTCGTCTTCCTCGAGAACCTTTGCTTCCTTTCTTACCAGGAGGGCCTGGGACGCACACTTTCTCCAATGGCTGACACAGTGATGCTGGTTTGAGTTTACTGAACCGTTTGGCGATTTCATTACGGACATCTTCTATGCTGAGAGATTTGTTACTGACTGAGATCAAGCTGCGGCGAACTTTGGTGTTCGTTGTCTTTTCGGAATCTGTAAGAAACAGGACATGAAAATAATAGGCTACGTGCAGACCTCTATGATTCCTTTTAGGGAAATAGTCGACGAATGCCAGTTGGCTTGTTTGACTCTTTTGATTTCAGACATTACGTATGAAACCCGTGGCGGTATGCCAAATATTTCACTCCTTTTACCCAGCTAAAAATAAATGGATATCTATACATCGTGACTTATTTAGAGCCTTTGAACGTCGCTCTATTGTGTTAAATAACGAAAATAAAAGTCACGGTGCGTGCATGAAGAACAAATTTCCGTTGTTTTACTATCAGTGATACACGACGATGGATCAGTTTAATTTCAGTTTTGCCTGATCAGTAAGTACCGTATAGTAAACACACTTTCCGTAATTTGATCAGTCACGTATATCAACATGGAATCTCTCTTCTGCTGAAAATAGATCACAACGAAGAAGAAATTCAGTTCAAAGACATCTCGCTGTATTAAGCACATACAGTTTTTTTTTTTTTTTTTTTTACTCGAGGTAATTAGCGATCTTAACCTCGGACAAGTATAATTTGTTTCAGAATACGCGACAGCATAATTTCAAGTGTCTAAATGTACTATCCCTTTTCCCCCGAATGAAGATTAAGAGACATCTAAATGGTTCTGCCACTACTATATAATGTAAAAAATAAAACTGACAATCAAAAAAACAAGGACTTTTACTAACTCTGGTATTTCCATTTCTTTTTTGTGGTCTGTTGTCTGCAGTGATTCGGTCTCCACGCGGCTTTCGACTTTCGAAATTCGCAGTTCGTTCATCTCTGTTTTCCTGTTTATCGATTCCTTTCTCAAAACCAGCGCAACAATCAACAACAACGAAATAAAGGATAGAAACGAAGAACCTTTGTGGAGAACTTCGCCACATTTGGAGGAAGTCTTCTTGTTTGATTCCATGATCGGTTCTAATTAACAAACAGTTGTCTGAACAACAGGAAGAAGTTCGACTGTCGTGTAAACTGAACGTTTGATTTCCTTTTAGCAGCAGTTTCGTGTTCCTGTATACGGGATATGCCCGGCAAGACATTCAACTGTAAAGCGAAACCGTTGTTAATTGATCTATCATCGTTTGGAAGAAACTTTAATCTTTCTCTGAGTGCCAAGAATATCTCCCGGCATGAATGTAACTTTACTTAATTTGATAATCAGTGCCCGGGGGGAAGTATTCTGAGAATCCTGTAAGGATCATTGTGAAAAAGAAAAAATACTGAGACTTCTTCGTTTATTACATCACTGTAAACCCCTGACGGAGGTTGATTGAAGGTATAGGTGGGTGGAAAGCCACACTACAATTATATTCTTATCTCTTGAGCTAGAATTGTCTTCTAATTTAGTGGATAGGGAATGTATGTTTCTTTGTGTGAAAAGAAAGCGGAGAGAGGCCTATTTGGAAGTTTTGTCATCACGGATTGTATACTATGGATGATGTGTTTGGAAAGTTTCTAGAATAACCAGCCTCGTTATTTTGTAGGCGGATTTAGTCAACAGACACTTCAGTTATACTCTGTTAGTTAAGTCGTGATATTTTCCTTTTAGGGCAATTTCGAAAAAAGACAAAACATCTCAATTTGAGCTGTGTCGACCCCTGCCATCTCTCATAAACAAGATTGTATATCAACAAACCTACAAGTCTAGCTAGGGACAATCCCATTGCCCTGATATTAAAACCCATTTCTTCTACCAAAACAAAAATGTATGTTTTGACATCACATACATCCTGACTTGAAATAAATAACATCGGTATATGTCAGGAAAGCACGGCATCAAATAACGAAGACAGAAGTGAGAAACCGTCGTCTATTTTCGTCTATTTTTGGTTTCAGTATCACCCGATCAGTAAGGTTATAAACACGCTTCATGTAACTCGTGTTCAGTCATGTATATCTTAGACTACTCCTTTCATTCACGCGCAAGAAATGCACAAGAAGTTCTTACGCCACAAGAACACGCAAACAAGCATAAGAAATGTAAATGTGGTGTTTTTGCAGTTTGCCTGCAGGAAAGTTTGGAAACAGGAAGTTGAATGTTTAAGCACAAGAAGGCGCAAGAAGTTACGAGTCTTACTGTAAGCCGCAAGAAACGCAAAATGTCAGTCGAGTCCAGACGCGTAAAGTTTTTTTTTTATACCTCTGTGAGTGCAGTGACGACGTTACTGTAAATGAATGTCGTGATGATTTTAACGTTTCGTTTTCACCAAAACTCGTCCATGATTATCGAGACATGCGCTTACACTTAGTGTTTGCAGCCAGGAACCATGGCTAGATATGAAAACGGTCTCTGACTTCTTGGGTAACTACTGTCGCCGGCTTTTTCGCTCGTGACAAAATGTAGTAGCAGCGGCTGTGAAATGCACATGCATGCGTGCAGTTACTAAACTTCAGTCCCCAATAGAATCTTGTAGTACATATATATATAGCGATGGCAAAGTGTCATCTTGTACTTACTCTCTCGTGTTTCCATTTCGTTTTTGTGGTCTGTTGTCTGCGGCGATTCGGTCTCGACGCGGCTTTCGACCTTCGAAATTCGCAGTTCGTTCATCTCTGTTTTCCTGTTTATCGATTCCATTCTCAAAGACAGCGCAACAATCAACAACAACGAAATAAAGGACAGAAACGAAGAACCTTTGTGGAGAACGTTGCCACATTTGGAGGAAGTTTTCTTGTTTGGTTCCATGATCGGCTCTAATTAACAAACAGTTGTCTGAACAAGCTCGACTGTCGTGTAAACTGAACGTTTGATTTCCTTTTAGCAGCAGTTTCGTCTTCCTGTATACGGAATATGCCAAGACATAACTGATCTATCATCGCTTGGAAAAAAACTTTGACCCCTTAGTGCCAACTGAAAGATGACAACTTCGTTGTTTTAGTCCCGGCATGAATATCATGCACGTGTAATTTTGTATTCTTAAAGGACGGATGAGGATATCCTGAGAGCATGGTAGGGGTCATTCCAAAAGATGCTTAGTCCTTTTCGTTGGTAACACTGTATAGCAACTGTAGTAATAAAACTCTTGGCGAAGGTGGATGTGAGAAGTTCCCCCTCCTTGTCCTAGTCTTGTCTGAAAATTGAGATGTTACTCAGTGCCCGAAATGTAACAAATTTTTACAAAAGTGAATAGCCATGTGATGTTTCTTTTCATGTATGGATTATTGACCGTGTGAAGTCAAGATGACTGGATGTTGGCCAAGTGCTTATTATTCGCGTGTTTATGGACCGAGACGGAGAACGAGTCCAATATCCAGCCTGCTTGGTCAATATGGCATAAAGAACACTAGTTATCCCAAATGGGCAAGATACCTTTATCTATCACGGAGTATAGTATTTGGTTCATCTTGCACGCACGCAGCGCTTGACAGCATAATAATAATTAAGCTTTGACTCCGCACAGCTAGACTTTTTGGGATACAGTGCAGTTTATGTGACTAAATTTTGACACTTTCGTTTAAATCAGTGTATGATTTCGTCGAAGAGGCCAATAAATAGCACACACCATATAATTACTTTAAAGAAACTTGGAATGAAATGACAATGTTATTCCCTGTTCTGCTCTGCTCATTCGATGCTCATCTCGTCTAGTGCCCCAAATATTACACAATGCGCCGAGACATTAAAGGGGTAGTGGGGGGGGGGGGGGGGGGGGGAGGGGGTATAACCTTACTTTACTTTTCCAGGCTATTTCACTACAATTTCACTATTAACTACTACTAAGTCCAGAGTCCACCAATCCATTTATTTGTTTCTGTGAATGAAAGTTACTGGCAAGTCAAGAGCAAAGTTTGCACATTGTCCTGACAACAACTTTTTTTCTTAACAGCTTTTAATTTAGTTGAGAGTGAAAGACAGACAGCACAGCAAGTCAACCTCTCCCACCTTGGAAGCGCTTTCTATTTTCTCCAGGATATTTAATTTCCTTTTAGTTTCACCGATTTCTTTCAGTTTGAACGGTAAACAAAATTGTTGAATTAAGGGGTTTATTTCACCAGAGGACAACTTCCCTGGCCTTGACCGAAAACAGATGTACTAAATATTTAAGACTTCCTGTCAGCTATTTCAGTTCAACATTCTGACACTGCCCATAGTAAACTCGATAACCAAACAGTTGTCAACCAATGCAAAATTTCGCTCTGTTTGTTATAATGGCTAGCCCTGGACATGAGTAAAAACTGGAGAAAAAGAAAAGGCGATCGTTTGGCACAGTACCAAATTCAAAATATGATACAGTTGCTACCAAGACGCGGTTCAGTTTAACAAAAGAGTAGAAAGAGGAGTCACAAATTGTCAGGAAGTTCTATAAATTAAATTGCTGTCGGTCTTTTTCAGCTATAAATTATCTAATTATACATGTATGAGGAATTCGAAAGAATATGAGCCTTTCCGTGACACGGTAGACTAAATGGGTATTGTACTGGGCGGGAAATTCGTCCGATATTTTTCATCAGTGCATGTTCGACGGGTTCTCAATCACCTCTGGATGGGGGTGTGTAAAAGGAAACTTTGGATCTCACTTATTTATTACCCTTTTAATATTGTGTGACTTTTTAATTGTTCATTCATTTTAGGTGATATTCATTAACAATAGTTCACTTTATTTTGGCAAATTGAATTCCCTTTAGGCTTCCATTTCCTCATACTTAAGTGCAACATATGCATAATTCATGCTGCTTTGGCTGCTAAATGAAATCCTTCCTGACAGAGGACGACAGGAATTAAGTTTAGCCAGTTATAATGAAACTAGATTTGTCCAAAAAACGGTCAGTGCATATCATCCTCACTTTCTGAGTCACAGTCAAAAATGCTTTCAACGAGAACTGGAGTGAAATTTGGAATGACAACTGCACAAAGAAATTGAATATCAGCTTAACTAACGAGAGCAATTTTTGCCGCCTTTGTTTTCATTTCTCAGTACTCGGGAAGTTTTGGCAGTAACACACACGTGTACCACACAGGATGGTAGACCAATTGCTCGAAAAAAAAAAAATTATTATTTATCTATCATGGGGGGGAAATGCTGCTTTGTTGCGCTGTCCCTCTCTGTAGTGGTTCTTCAACAAGATCCATTACAATAGATATACGGTCGTAATATAAACTTTGATGTACCTTATTTCTAATCACGGCTACTCAACGAATCCACACATTCAAAGAGTAGGACTGAGACGATGAACCTGTACCATAACCAAAGTCATATTCCGTTGAATAATAAAAGCTAGCTTCATCTGCTTCGCTTATTCCAATCCCGTGATCAGCACGGTCACAAGAACTTCCTCCTCCACCAATCATCATCACTGATCCGTCACCATATCCAATTCTAGCGTCTGTGTCACACCAGAAACCGATCTTGTTGGCGCTTTGGATGTTTCCATTGCACTCAGCCTGTTGAAACCCGTCTGTTGACTTGTACTGACCGCCGTATTGAACCGTGCAGCTTCCCAGGCACTGGTCACTGGCCCAAACTTTGCCATTTCTAAAGTCGCCATAACTTGCGATTTTTGATCGGAATGTTTGTCCAGCCAAACAGTTACCTGTGGTCTGTAACAAGGGAGTGTGACTGGGGTCATCACTGCGCGTGATCTTAAACTCTCTGCCGCTGACCAACCAAAAGGCGGGTGAGATCATGTCAGCGTTAACAGATGGACTGTACGTTGTTCCCATGGCAACTTGCTGGTCATACCGCCAGTAACCACTGTCTTTCATCCAGTTCTTGTTGTCATTATTTGAGAATCGAGCGATAAGAGTCCATCCTTTGCCATCTGATGTCATGTCACAGTAAACCTGGAATGATATCAGAAAATGGCCCGGTTGTTATGCACTATACCTTTTTTAAGCGTTTAAAATGTGAAAGAAGAGGCGACGAATTTGGTTTTCAATTTAGCCTTTGATTTAGAGTTTGGTGTTGGTGAAATTTGGTTGTCAAAGATGCTTAGAACCCTCTTGATTTAACCATTTCTTCTTAAACTGCTTGGAAACTCCTTGAATTTTCTCTCGATTATAAATGATATCAGCAAACACACACAAGTGCATGCACGACAATTCTTTTAGTTGGTTGTGCCGCGTTTCGGTTCCTCCCAGGTGAAACAATGAGAAGTCAGGAGAAGTATGTTTGTTGCGCTTTGCATTCTAGGAGGGTCAGTTTGTTTTCCGCCCAGCAGCTGGAGGCCATGTGGTAAAATCACTTTACCTGCGAAGTATAACTGTTGGAAACATATCTGTAGGCCTGGTTGAGATAAATTTCGTTTCAATTCTGGTGTTGCGTACAAAGGCATACAGCATATTGTAAGCACTGTTGGCGAAAGTTTAAAATAGGAAACATCGGGAAAGCTCATAAAATAACGCATAAATGATTCGGAATAACCAGTTCCTATAAACACAGATTTCGTTTCTGTGAAAACCCTTCTCCACTTGCTTTGACTTCCCAGGACGCAGAGCTATATGGAAACATCGACAAAAATCCAAGGCAATGAATCGGAAAATATATGCAGTCCTTCTCCGTTGTCCTCGCAAAATTTATATACTTTGTCAAAACAAAAGGCGCTGTTCAATTCAAGACTGATACAAACGTTGTCTTTGGAAATCGTTTAACTACTGCAGATTTAAATAAGTTTCCTTCCTTTAACTGACTAACTAATGGCTCTTTGAAAATGGGGGAAATTTTTAATAGTAACTGTGAACCGATGAAAAGGTTTTAAAATATAATGCACACTTGCCTAGATCACTCCTTGAAACTCTGTCAGTTTAATGTCCGTGAATTCTGCTGCACTTTTATATAGGCTGACCGGTTACGCTGGACTACAAAGTTTGGGATATCTTATATTTAATGTTGCCTCTTAAATCTAATCGTAACTGGACACGTTATTAACTTACTTTTCCATGAGTAAGGTGGTATTCTCCATCAGATAACTTCTGATCTGCTATCAACAGAGCCTCTTCACACGAAGGAGCAGCTGAAAAGTGGATGAAAAGTTTCAATATAGTTATGCGGTCTTTTTTTTTTTTTTTTTTTTTTTTTTTCACATTAGAGCATTTTGAACAAAGTTCCATTCCAGTTGCACGTTTGGTGTATGATAACACATAAATTATTAGAATCGTCTTTTTTTTTAATTTTCTGCTTTTAGAAATAAAAAAATAGAACATCTTGTTAAAAACGGTCGTAAGGATACACAATGTACCACACTCAACTTTTCATAGTAACAATGACTGTAGTTGTGATTTCCGCTAGTCCAAAACGGTTTTTTGCTTGGCAGATGTAATCTCCGTCACTGTTGTACTTGACCGGGTTAATTTCAAGGCATCCTTTTTGCTGAGAAGCCAGTGTTGTATCAGAAGACTGTTGAACACGTGACCACTGCACCTTGGGTGGAGGAGAGCCTGTTGCTTCACAACAAAGATTTAAAGTTGATCCTTGAACTACAGACACCTGGGAGGGAGGTCTGTTTGTAATAACCGGTTGCTCTAAATAAGAAAGTAAACATTATGACAAACATTTTCTAGTTTTATTTATACCCTTGGCATAATTTTCCCGCGAACTGCCTTACCACTGAGTTTTTTTGAAGTCTCATCAGCGCGTGACGTCGTCGTCGTTGGAAGTTGTCCCGTATAGCATCATCTTAAAGCACGAGAACTATGCAAAAAAATCCTTTTTTAAAAGTCCAACATATTAATCAAGTGGAGAATAACTGAAAGAACAGATTGTGAGTTTCAAGGGCCAAGAAATCGGCCGTTTTTGCCACGAATGAAATTGCAGACTGCCCAAGTCCAAACGATATCAAAAAATATGATTACAAAGCCACTGAGCTCCACCCAAGAGTAACCACAGGCATATATAAGAGCTGTGAAGGACACGACCGCTTGTCATCAGACGGGTTTATTTACACAAGAATCAGGAATTCTGAAAAGACTTAGAACAGGAATGTAGGAGTAACTACAAAATAATATTTTATCTTGAGTCATTCGCAAACATTAAGACATCGAGAGCTTCGCAAGGCGTCGCACTGGTTTGCCGGAGAGATAGGTAGACGACAATAGAAACGAATCGTTTCGGATAAGTGGCCGCAAATGTGACGAGTTTAATTGAAACTAAGGTTACAAACAAAGATTAAAAACTCTTCAGGAAAGGTGGGGTTAAACATTTCGCGACCAGTAAAAACTAAAGTAAAATACTACATAAGATATGTTGACAGTCTGCGGGTCGGTGACCGGGGAGGTGGAGGGAAAAAGAACAAATACGTCTGAACGCTAAAAAGAAGAAAAGTTCTTCTTGCGATGATGGCAATAGTGGAAAGGGGCCGCGTGTACGAGATAACCAACCTTTTGTACTTAACTTTGACACGCGCCCATTTGTCATTGGACAGGAGACTTCCATTGTTACCAGATTAGAGTACAACCCGCAAACTGATAAGAAACCAGAAATGCCTCGCGATAAAATAACATTATGCTTTCGGTTATCGGCATAATGTTTGTTTTTTCCTATCGCTATCAAGATGACTAGAATTACAAGCGATTTTTGATATCAATTAGTTCATTAAATCAAAGAGAATGAAAGTAATATACCTTTTAGTCGCATTCTGCTAATGGCCTTTAGGATTCCATGACCAGTATTTGCCGTGCACATGTATGATCCAACATGAGACCTTTGCACATTGTTGATATGCAGTGCACCATCTTTCACAGTGGTATCATTGAGCAAGGCACCTCCAAGCTTACTCCACGTTATCTGTTTAGATGTCTGACCGTCAACCCAGCAGTAGAATATTGCCGTTGTGTTGATAAAGACTTCCTGGGACACTGGATATATACTGATCTTTGGGTCAACAATGCATTCTCCTTTTGGTCCCTGAAGGCCCCTGTAGCCCGTGTTCCCCTTGTTTCCTTGCGAGCCAATCGAGCCCTTTTCTCCTGGACGGCCCGTTGCTCCAACATCTCCTTTTACCCCAGGGATTCCACGAGGCCCCTCGTCGCCTACGTCGCCCTTAATTCCCTGTGGTCCTTGACGACCTTGTTTTCCACTTGGTCCAGGAGCTCATACAGGACCCAAAGGTACCCGCGACCCGGTCATCCCAGGGGCTCCTTTTTCTCCTTTGTATCCGGGATATCCGAGCGCACCGGGATCTCCTGGCGGCCCCTGTGGTCCTACTTGGCAAAGTGTGTCATTGCTAGTGCACGCTTGACTTAACTTCTTGTCTATTTCCTGGCGGATTTGCCGCAGAGATATTTTTGGAGTGTTTTGTTTGTGGGGCACATTTCTTTTGTTTCTTTGGCGATGTCCTGAAAGAAAAACAACTTTCACGTTATTCTGAGCCGCGGTGATGAAGAAAGGAACAACACTTTTTTGCCGAAAACACTCATTTTTAGAGGTATTGCAGGCGTGTCGCGTAATCGACGACACGCGATACGTGACGTGTGATTGGAGTCGGTGGTTCAGTGTCTACTCGTGTTATTAAACAAATTTCTCGAGTTTCACTATAAACTGCAATGCTTTCTGTACCATAGCACTGTTAGCAGGATTCTTTGTGACTCAATATCATCTATAACAAGCTTTGTTTTCATCGATTCCGTCTTCCTTTGTTCCGCGGCGGGACCCAACTTTAATAATGAATAATACAGAGAAGCGACATGAGAGAACCTTTGTTTGTTTCGCCTCTACATTTCGTTTTATTTGTTTGCTTTGTATTCATTTCCTTATTATCGGACATTTAACGACGACAGCTTATCATGTTCGTCTCGACTGATTTCAGGAGAAATAAAGATACTCTCGTGTACTTCTCATCTTAGCTAGGAGCTCTCAAGGTTTGAGCCTTATCAGGGTATATTAATTTTCCTTTCTTGAGTTGTCAGAAAATGACTTACTTGACGAAGGGCAAAAGATGATTCATTAGTGTATCCATCATATTTTGTATGTGATTCCCCCCCCCCTCCCCCACCCACCGATCTCCCCGCGTGTAACCCAGAACGAATAACGCGCTCAGTTGGACATTTATAGTTTACCCACTTGAAATCGTTAACGAGTGTTTTTGTTTGTTTTTGTTTTCATTTTAATAGATATATATATATTTGAATTGGCAAAATGTCATAGTGATGAACTATACAAATGGCTAAATCCAGCGCTTAATAGCATCAAAATTCCGATATAGTACCCTGAACACTCCAAAGAGGGTTGCTAAATACTCAAGCCCAGTCCTCTTACCAAAGATCATTGCCAGACTGACCTAGTTGAACACTTGTCAAATATTTCATACCCAGATCAAGATAAAAACATATGTTCATAATTATAATACATATATTACGACACCGTTAAACTGAAAGCCATCGCAAAAGATGTCTTTTTTTGTTTTTGTTGGCTAGGTCGTAACGATGACATAAGGAAAAAGAAGATGGAAAACAATTGTACATTTTAGTAACATAATCACTGGTATGTAACGCGATGTTTGGTTTCAGAATGTCGGGACTTCCTGTATCGATCGATTCCGTATGTCTTCCTCTTTCTTCTAGATCTGTTGAAGAAGAACCCACGTAGAGAACTCTTTCTGAATAATCAATAGAATTTAACACACGCCCGGCAGATTGGAAGTATACGTTCAGACAAACATCGACTTTTTCGACTGAGAGGTTTGCCTCCCACAGGTGATAGATATGTCGCTACAGTGTCTTTCAAAAAATCATGCAACCATCCAATAAACAATATCATGATTGTTCTGATATAATTCACTCCTGTAATGCAGTTCAAAATCAAAGTGCTACATGTACTTACTTTCTGGTGTTTCCATTTCGTTTTTGTGATCTGTTGTCTGCAGTAATTCTGTCTCGATGCGGCTTTCCACTTTGGAAATTCGCAGTTCGTTCATCTCTGTTATTCTGTTGATCGATTCCATTCTCAAAAACAGCGCCACGATCAACAACAACGAAATAAAGGACAGAAACGAAGAACCTTTGTGGAGAACTTCGCCACATTTGGAGGAAGTTTTCTTCCTTGGTTCCATTATCGGTTCTAATTAACAAACAGTTGTCTGAACAAGCTGGACTGTCGTGTTAACTGGACGTTTGATTTCCTTTTAGCAGCAGTTTCGTGTTCCTGTATACGGGATATGCAAAGACATAATTGTAAAGCGAAACCGTTATCAATTGATCTGTCATCGTTTGGATGAAACTTTAACGTTAGGGTTAAGTGCCACGGATGACAAATAAATTGTTTGGTCTTGCAAGAATATAGGTATTTTTGTTGACAAACCGCCAGCAAGTGTATCCTGAGAATCTTGCAGAGGTCATTGAAAAACAAAATGACATTTTTATTACCAAAGGGAATTAATAATTTTATGCGACCTGCCCCGTGGTTAGTTTCCCGGATGGAGTCACATCCGGGACTCGAATAGATTTAGATTTAAGCATTTGAGCATCGCGTTGCAGGCCTTTTTCCCAGAAGCATTGGTGCAGGGCAAGTTCCTTCCCACCCACTTTACCCCTCCCATTTTTGGAGCATTATCGATGGTACATTGTAGCAGACGAAGTGTCACGTAAGGCGTGTTTACCCTCACCTTTGCTGGAAAAAGGTACCCATTTCCTGTTCTACTTTAATTTGAGATGATCTTACGATAAACGGCCACTTAACTGGGTGGCCAAATTATGGCGAAGATTTTTGTCAGCTTAGTTCTCTTCCCAGCAAACCGAGCTTAGCCTTAGCAACGCACATTGTGAAATGCAATCCATAGTGACGTAGCGGGAGGCATAAATATACTTACAGAGACGCCTGCAGAAATGCGACTCTTTGCTAGGGTGAATCAAGGGTGTTTTCAGGTGGCGGTACCCCACCCCTACCCCTGCGCTTTCTGTCTGCTGATTCAACTGAATGGGAGGTAATTTAACTTACGTAATCTAATGGTGACGAGGTAAGTGGTGAGCGTCAAATTGAGGTCTGGAGTTATGCTGTCAGACATAATATTATGTAATGCACAACGATGCGCCAGCTTTCTAATGACTTGTTCTGTCGGACACGGAACCACGCTAACAAGGAAATAGAGCCATGTTTATCAAGAGACATGATCCTGTCTTGTATTTATTTAACACTTGCAATCCCAATAAATTTACAACAAAGAAGAAATTCACTTTAATATAAGCCCAACCAAGAGAAAAAACACTGAAAATATCACTTTGAGCCTGTCTCTGTAACTGATTGACTGACACAGCACAATAAAACTTCTCTGGAATGTCAAACGAGGAATGTATTTTCATAGAGCAACTCGTTAGCAATGAAGTATCCACAACTGAATATGACACCCAATTACGGAAAATAGTGTAATACTGAGAAATTTACTTATTTTGTCATTGTCTGGAAAAATATATATATATCGGTAGTTTTTAATTTGCACTCAGCGCAAATCAATGCGCGCGCGTTCGTGCCTTTTCTGAGTCATAATAAATGACGGGTCTTATGAAAATTCGAGCAACAAAAGACTTACACAACTCATGGTATTTAATGATTCTTTCAAATTACACTTGCGTAGAGCCTCGTGCAATTTTGAGAGAATTTTCAAACATCACTCGCAGCTTGAAATGAATTCGTCGTTGTGTTAGCATTCATGCGGCTAGTTATACTGAAACTAAGGCCAGGCTCCGTCCACGCTACGCGCGCCAGAGAAATTTGAAAACGGAGCGTTATTCTACGGTTAGGCCTACCGTCTACAATAATCTGTCACGAAAACGGAACTTTTCGAAAGGACTCTTCAAATCGAAAGAATTTGAAAACGCCGGCTTTGTGTTCTTTCTTGTGTGGACTGAAACGGTTTTAAAACAGAGCTTTTCGAAAACGATCACACCACGATAATCATGTGATTTCAATGACCCGAGTTTTCCTCAAACACAAATCCAAAAGAGCGGTATTTGTTGTGTTTTCAATTTTTCTCGCGTAGTGTGGACGGAAAACATTTGATGCGCTTTCAGAGTCAAAAGGTCGTTTTAAATTTCTCCGACGCGTACGTAGAGTGCACATTTTTAAAGGATTTTATAATTTTTTAACGTTTTCAATTAAATTTTGACTCTTTCCGCGTTTTCTCGTTACTCCGTTACTCGTTACTCTATACCCTTAGATACAAATCCCCCCCCCCCCCAAAAAAAAAACATTTTGTACGAAACATGAAGATTCAACATCTCTAACCATTTGCAAAAACGTATTTCGAAACAATTATGCTCTAATTACTAATTGATTTACATTTAAATTAAGAAATCTTCATACTGGTACCTATATTTTAACATAGCAAGGCATAAAGCAATGGTTTTTATAGAGTCCAAAAGTACACACAAAAAATGGATTCAATTCAGTACATTTTACTTAAACTTTACAAGAAAGCTTTAAAGATGTGTACTTATAAGATTTTTACATCATGGTCCTTAACATTTTTTTTCCTTTGCCATCTTTTATGCCCCTTATACTTGGGTATGTAAGTCCTTTCGGTAAAAGACCATCTTGAGGTGAATCAAAACGGTCTCCAGCGCTTTCTAAGACGTACATTTTAATGAGTCGTTATAAACGCGCTATGTCGTTTGATGGAATCATGGTATCAAAAAAACTACACAATCATTGGTGAATATGTTGGTGTTCATTTCATTTCTCAAAAGGTTACTATAGCAAAAGGATGATCCATCAAAAAGCCCTTAATTTTAGCTTTAGGAACTCATAACAAAAAACCTATCTCCGTGACCCCCATCTTTTTATTGTCGCATTGTGATAAACATGATAAAATGCAACTTTTTACAGAGTCAAAAAAACTTGTGGTGAGAGTCCAAGGCCACCTTAAGTTGTCGAAAATTCGTGGTCTTTTTGCAATGTTGGTAATCAACACTTGTCACAACATTATCTTATAACAAGAAATTTAGAGTTCAACCATAATCTGAAACACGTTATTTCCTTGGAGATGTAGCCTATGTTTGCGATTAGTCCCACTCAACGGATCCACAGATTTAACGAGTAGGACTGGGATGGAGCGCCATATGTATGAGCTTCATAACCAAAGTCAAATTCACTTTCACCGGGGTCTCTTTTTTCAACAAAAGAAGCAGCGTCTGCTTCTGTTATTCCAATCCCGTGATCAGCACGGGAACAAGATTTTCCTCCTCCACCAATCATCATCACCGATCCATCACCACCACCTGTAACACCTGAGTCAGACCAGAAGCCGATGTTGTTGGCGCTTTGGATGTTTCCACTGCACTGAGCCTGTTGAAACCCGTCTGTTGACTTGTACTGTCCGCCATATTGAACCGTGCAGCTTTCCTGGCACTGGTTACTGGCCCAGACCTTGCCACTTCTAAAGTCGCCATAACTTGTGATTTTTGATCGGAATGTTTGTCCAGCCAAACAGTTACGTGTGGTCTGTAACAAAGGAGTGTGGCTGGGGTCATCACTGCGCGTGATCTTAAACCCTCTGCCGCTGACCAACCAAAAGGCTGGTGAGATCATGTCAGAGTTAAAGGATGGATCTGTTGTTGTTCCCATGGCAACTTGTTGGTCATGCCACCAGAATCCGTCGTCACGCATCCAATTTTTGCTGTCTTTGTTTGAGAATCGCGCGATTAGTGTCCAGCCTATTTGTTCACCCATGTCACAATACACCTTTCAAAAGAACATTGGGGGAAAAAGATTAAATCCAATGAATTTAAAACCTCTCCCTCAAATTTATAGCGGAGCTCTTTCGCGCCGAAGGCGCAGAAATGTAGCCCCACACCTTAAAAAGTTTCGTCACCCATTGTTCTAAAAGAATTGTCACGTGACTGTCCGCACGTAGGTACGTCGGTAGTACGCTAAGCACCATACCTTGAAAAATAAGACAGTAGCACTATAACTATAGGTAAATCTTGAAGTATTGGATATCAATATTATGGTCAATTGAGAGCTATCAAAACAAGGTATCTACTGACCAATATCACGTGGTCATATCGTGGGCTCAGGTTCAGAGATCAAGGTCGGGTGTTTTCTTAAATTGACCGCTGCTTAGTTACTGGTTTTCGATTGGATCGCAGGCTCAAGCCGGGTTTTAACCCCTGGCGTGTGGTTGACTTTTTTCCTGACATATTCCTTGCACAATCGTCTCTTGGAATGTCCGTGATATATTGGGTACGAAATTTCTACAATCTTAGATACTTTGGAAGCTTGACTTTTTGGGTTTTTGAGGGTACGATATGTGAAAGAAATTAATAGCTTGCTTTTAATCGTTTAATGAAGGATGGTTGGTGTTAAAAATGGCAGTTTGTAATACTGATACTCAAGAAAGTACCTCAGGATAGACTTGCTTTTTTTCTATTCATAGATTGATTCTGTAATTACATGAGCCATCTTACCTGGAATTTGGAATGCTTGATTTCAAGTTCATAAATTCCAGTTAGTCTTTTTGAATTCTTATACCTGATTGCTTCGCATGAATCTGTAATTACGGAACGAAAAAAGTAAGTAATTAAGTAAGTAAGGGAGCAAGCAAACAAGTAAGTACATAACAGCGACAATCTCTAATGTCTTTAAATCTACATTCTGCAATTCAAATACATTGTGCTTCAAATATCTCAATGCGAATCTTCACCAAGCGTATACATAACTCTCACGTCTTTAAAGTGCTAGTATGATCAGACATTTACCCCATGAATTTTTAGGTTAATCACATAGAATTCTACGAAAGATTAAAGAAGCCGTTTACCGTTTACAAATATCTGCAATGGTTCCGGAAATATTTAAGCTTGAAAAATGAGTGAAATATGCAAATGAGATGATTGATGACGTCATACACTCAAGCAAATATTACATCAAGTATGTAAATAACACTATCTTGGTCAATTTGCAGCAGAAATCACTGAAACTATGTAGACTAATAGCTCTAAATGCGACACACCCACGGCTATAACAATTTCTCTTCCCATGGCAACCCACTCTTTTCCATTCCCCTCTAGCCTGGTTTAAATATTTTAGTGATTTTAACCTTGGAAAACATCAAACAAGGCCACAAACTTAACCTAGTGTATTTATATGCTTGCTGGATCATGCAGATGAGGTACCATTAGCAAATATCAATATAGAACGCTAGAAGTGATTAGAAAAGCCTTTAATATCGTGGAGGTCTGGAACCATATATGTTGCCATGGTAACAAAAATTGTTCAGCTCATATTTCGGAGCACCTCAATTAGAATCTTACTGCAAAAAAAATCTAACATATCTGTTGCAAATTGACTGAGATATCCTTGTTTATCATATGTGATCAAAATTCGGTTGAGTGAATGACGTCATCACTTGGCTAATTTGCATATTTTAAAAACTTGAATATCTCTGGAACGAAAAGAGATATTTGGAAACAGTAAACAGAATTTTTACTCTTGTACAAACTACTTGTTATGTCTTAAAATGGCTCAGATTTGAATGAAGTAATTTTCGTCATAGTAGCACTTTAAATTTGATGTTAGGTGATGTCACCCCGACGGTTTTTGTTTGCTTGTTTGTTTGTTTTTGTTTCTTGTTTTTTTATCTTTTATTTTCTTGATTATTATTTTCTTTCTTAGAGAAATAAGACTTAGAGATACAGCGAGCTCGGAAGGTGCACAAAAAATAAGAAAACTAGAGGCCTGTAAAAAGTCTAAGTTTATGCGTTATACTAGTCATTACCAAACTTTTGTCTCTGAAACCCCAAGGTGGTGATGGATGTAACTGAACCAACATTGTTGCTGGCGGTACAAACATATGTTCCAGAGTCTGCCATGGAGAAATTTTCAATGATCAAAGTACCATTTCTAACAGAAGTTCGCCCTTTCGACAAAGCTCCAAACGCACGTGTCCACGTGATTGCTGACGGCGGGTTACTGAAGGCTTCACAAGTAACTGTTGCTACAGTACCTTCCTCAATTAACAGAAAACGATCTGGTACTGTGACCAGCTGGGGAGCAACTGTTGAGAACAAAGAGAGATACAGTCACAGCTGTGTTAACTGAAAACTTTATAAACTCTAAAAGCAAGAGACGCACAACAGTATTTACTTTATTTGTAGTTAAATTGTCCAGTTTTAACTTTGCTAACATAAGTTGATCAAACTAAATTTGAGCAGCAACAATAATGATAAAGATAACTAATTAAAAACGGTTCATTTTTACCTTCTACAATAAGCTTAGCTGTCTTCTCATCTTTTCCTAATACGTTCACCGCTGTACACATGTAATATCCTGAGTCAGTGAAAGTTGACTTGGTTATTTCAAGGCCGCCATTTTGATCGGTTGACAAGTGCCCTGCCACAAGAGAACCATTGACTTTACTCCAGGTCACCGTAGGTCTTGGGTTCCCTCTTACCGAGCAGTTAAATGTAGCGGTCTGGTTCTCAGTAACTGTTTGAGTGACAGGTGATACAGTAACCTCTGGAGATGAAATTGACCCGCCGGGATCTTCCTTCAATCCCATGAACCCTCTGGGTCCAGCGTCACCTGTTTATTATAAATTGTGTCACGAAATCATTAATATATATTTAGAAAAAAAATCAGTTTAGAAGGTTAGTCTGAATCCATGATTTAAGTCAAGGCAAAAATATGACTATTTTAATAGTTTACATCTAAGCAGGGACAGGAGTAATGGCTGTATAATATAACTATAAACTTCCGCTAAAACCAGAAGGTAAAGATGACAAAACAAATGAATAGTTCAGTACAGGTGTGATGTATTATCCGTTTTTTCTAGATGTGTCGTTTGTTTATGAGTACATATTCCGGTATTCAGCTGGAGAGATTGCAAGGGAACGATGGAGTGAACAAGTGAACCGAGGAACGTGAAAGCCAGGGAACAAAAAACGAACGGACGACTGAATTAAAATTATAGAAGAATATATGGATGAATAAACAATTCCTATGATTCTAAAAGTGCCTCGACATATCATCGCCACAAATTCTCTCAATTGCAAGTATATTTTTCGATTTCATGATTGCCTTTTACAGTGATTTACCTTTTTCACCCTTTTCTCCTTTTGCCCCTTGATTTCCCATAATGCCCTGCTGACCATGTCTTCCGGGTAAACCCATGTTGCCTTGCACTCCCTTTTTACCCTTTGCGCCTCGTCTCCCTCGAGAACCTTTGTTTCCTTTCTTACCGGGAGGGCCTGGGACACACACTTTCTTCAATGCCTGACACAATGATGCTGGTTTGAGTTTATTGAACTGTTTGGTGATTTCACTACGGACATCTTCTAAGCTGAGAGTTTCGTTACTGACTGAGATCAAGCTGCGGCGAAATTTGGTGTCTGTTGTCTTTTTGAAATCTAAAAGAAACAGAAAATGAAAATGAAAATAGCTTTACTCTAGGCTACGTGCAGACCTCTGCTTTTTCTTTCAAGAAAAAAGTTGACTTCCGGAAGCTGGCGGGTTTGCCCTTTCATACATTATGTATAAAGCCCGTGAAGGTATGCCAAATATTTCACTTCTTATACCAAGGCAAAAATAAATGGAACTCTATATATCGTGGGAAGAAAGACAGGGAGGTCAGAACCTCCCGCTTCCCGCACATTTAACTCCCGACTCCCGCCCTTGTCCATCTTGCTCCCGTCCCCTGTAAATTAGGAGACTCGAAACACATCCTAATCATTTGGCCGCGCAATCCGTAAGCGTTTCCTTTTCCTTTTTTCCTTTGTTCTCAGCCTTGCTCCCGCTTCCCGCCCTTTTCTCTCACGCCTCCCGCTCCCTAATTCTCCCGGGCTCCCCCCTACCCCCCCCCCCCCAAGTTCCGTATATCGCGACTTGCTCAGAGGTCTTTAAAGTTGCTCTTTAATAAAGAACAAAAAGAGAAGTCAAGGGCGAGAACTAACCAGAACTTCGCTCTTTTGGTATTAGTGTAACAAGATGATTAGTTTTGTCATCTTTGAAGCTAAGTTCAGTACGCAGACTTCCCGTAATTTAATCAGTCACGTATATTAAAGTGGAATCTCACTTCTGTTGAAAACACATCACAAGTGTCAACGAAGAAGAAATTGAGGTACGAGTATTCTAAATGTATGAGCCAGATATTTTTTTGTATCCTCCTAGTAATTTGTGCTAAAAAGTTCAGACAGGAATAATTTCTTTCAGAAGACGCGACAGGTGTTTCTTACAATCAATTTTCCCGACCCTTATTCAATAAAGATTAATCTAAATGACTCAGTACTGTAACCTATAAATGAATAAAACTGACGATCAAAAAAGGTCGTCTACTTACTGTCTGGTGTGTCCATTTCGTTTCTGTGATCTGTTGTTTGCTGTGATCTGATTTCGACGCGGCTTTCCACTTTTGAAATTCGCAGTTCGTTTATCTCTGTTTTCCTGTTTATCGATTCCATTCTCAAAAACAGCGCAACAATCAACGACAACGAAATAAAGGAGAGAAACGAAGAACCTTTGTGAAGAACGACGCCACATTTGGAGGAAGTTTTCTTCTTTGGTTCCATTATCGGTTCTAAATAACAAACAGTTGTCTGAACAAGCTCGACTGTCGTGTAAACTAAACGTTTGATTTCCTTTTAGCAGCAGTTTCGTGTTCCTGTATACAAGACATGCCAAATCATAACTGTAAAGCGAAACCGTTATCAATTGATCTGACATCGTTCAGGAAGAACCTAACCTTGAAGTGCCAATGATGATAAGTATCGTGTTTTTTTTCCCGGAAAGGTTATCGTTATTTTAACTCCCAGAGGAGCTCTGTGGGTTTCCTGAAAATCTTGCTGGGGTCAACATGAAAGCGAATGATCGAGACTTCTTCGTTAATAACTCTGCTGAGTTACGATAGCCCGTCTCCGTAAGTTAATTCAGTTATAGCTGGTAAAATATTCTATACATTAAAAATTAATAGTACAAGTAATTTCGAAGCCGTTTTTTTTTCTTTTAAGGATCACAACTTTGTAAGATTAAACACTTGACTGTAAATTTTCATTTGTTTTTTGTGTTTCACGTGCCATATTCTTACTTTCCTGTTTTCGACAAAAGTGTGTTTCCCCCTCATAAACGCACTCGTTATTGCCAACAAAGACGAATTTATACACAGCCGAATAATTTTTATTTTTTCTTTAAAGCGAGGCACTTAAGGTGATGGCCGAATTTTTAGCTTTGTGGTATTGTATTTTGATTAACAGTCTGATTGCATCTCAATAGAATTGATAGTTTTTAAAATGATGATTGAAGGGCAGGAAGTGGGAAATTTGTGGAAGACGACTTGGTTTACCAGCTTAAGACATTTCGATGTATCCTGGAAAACGTACGAACAATAAAATGGAGAAGTGCTATGTGTAGTTTCCAAATCAAATGTGTGTTGAATGTCGACTTGAAACTCTGATATTTATTTGTTATAAACTTACAAAAAACTTTTCATCCGGGATTTAAGAGAACGGAGAAGTTAAAGTAGTCGATTAGGTGAAGATCACTAAATATCCTAAATGTACTCATCTTCTTGCGTGCAAATAAACTAACCAAGTTGATTTTAACTTGAACAAAATAGCTCAGTTTGTTCACAAAAGAACGTTTGATTCTCCACGACAAACTGCTACAGTTACACGACGGTGTAAATGGGCTGAAAATGTCTTTACAATCAACCTCGCAGGATACGTACCCGGTGTTTAACTCTCGATTAATCAACCTGCACATATCTTCAGTAGTGCCAAAACATTCGACATAGGGAACGTTTTTGAAGACAGAAGAACAAAAACAAAAACAGCAACAACAACAACAACAACAAAAAAAAACAACAAAATTTGTAATCGTTTGTTTAGTTTAAGTGGTGTCTAAGTCCTGTCACCTCCGCCGAAAGTTTTTATTATTTGTTTTTTGTTTTTTATTTATTTATTTATTTATATATATATTTATTTCTTTACTTATTTACTTATTTTCTGACTGCCGTTGATGTAATTTATAGCTCTGAGGTTCTTGATAAATTTATGAGTTTTGTGTTCATGTATTGCCATGTTGGGCTGCTAACCTTCAGTTAAAGTGTTACAGTCAGTCCAAACGCTACTAAACCGTTCCCGCCAAAAGACCCAACGATAAAGCCTGGATCCCACCAGTGTCGTTCCCAGTGCTACTCATTGTAAGAAGGTCGAGTAAGAGCTCTGAGAACGGGAGTGGGCTCACACCAGTTCCATGTTACTAAACACGAACTATAAGGTAGATTTAAGCCTGCGTTTGAAGAGAGAATAATACTAAATGTACACAGGGAAAACGGCCCGGGTGGGGAGTCCAATATGAAGAGATCAGAGATGCTCGTCGTCTCGCTTAGGGGTATAAATCAAGGATTCTGCTCGCACTTAGGGTGTTGAAACCTCACTATTATCAGCTGTTTAAGTATATTTTAGGGTGCATTCGAAGAAATAGTAATAAAGGAAACGCTCTCATTTCCGTTTTCAGACTCGATTTCCGCTGGTCTCTCGAGTCCGGTCTACTAGCGTGCGCTCTTTTCCCGAACAGCGTCTGGTAATCAAGCCTATTCCGTTTCAAGTGGTATCTTTTAGGAGTCAAATAAAGCTCGAGCCACACCGAGATTGGTCTCGTTTAGGGTATAATTCAAATTTTCCGACGACCAGCCCTGACCTTTACATAAAGGAGTCCGATCGTATGATCAGGTGTAGTCAGCGTACATTTGTAACTAACATGAGAAAGTGAGCATCTCTAACTACACGAACTTGGGTGTTCCAGAAAATGTCCTACCGTATTTACTCAATTAAACGTCGCGGCGTCTATTAAATTTTTCGTGATTCGGGTGCGGCGTTTATTCGAGGGCGGCGTTTGTACAAGGGCGGTGTTATTTAAAATCAAATTTATTTCTCGCAAACAATGGTATGGTAAGAGCATTGAAAGAGCATTCAGAGCATTGAAGTGTACTCACTTCCAACTGAGCAACATTGTTATCAATGAGAGCAAGAAAAGCTGAACTACCGCATATTGTTCTCGTGTTTTGATAATTTTCCTTTGAGCTTCGAATGTATTGATATTAAAAAAAATTGTTACAATTGCAATCAAGGAAAATAAGTTTTTTAGGCTTGCTCAAACTTGATTATTACCGCATTTGCTTTTTGAATTTATTAATATTTCTGCTCTAAAATGTGGCGTTTATTCAGGGGCGGCGTTTATTGGAGGCGGGCGTGTAATGGAGTCAATACGGTGACTGTCCGTGCGATAAAGTTCACGTTAATGAACCGGAAGTAACCACTTTTTACCCTCGTGCACAGACTATTAATCACTGTTCTCATCTAGTTCGTCCGAAGTCCTAGCCGCTCGCGGGGACCCCAAGCAGAAAAAGACGCCTAGGTCACACATTGTTCTTAAGATAAGTGAACCAAGCCCTCACATCCGATTAATGACCAAGATTCGCGGGGTCGATCGACAAAGCTAGCTAGCTTAACAAAAAAAAAAAAAAAAAAAAAAAAAAGCAGGAGTCAAAAACTGTTTTGTCGTATCTTGCAAGCACATTCACTTGTTTACTGCTTCGAAGAGAGTCGATGGAGCGAGTCGCCTTACAAAGGGATTTCTTTTTTGCACAGGCTATATATAGTTTCTCGTTGCTCCCACGTGGCGGACAAAGGACATAAGCTCGCTTGCGACCAAGTGGCCTTTCCCAACCCCCTCCGCAGGTTTTATTTTTGGACTCCCCTCGCCTCACCGCAAGTGCAACTACTATACTAACAGCGCACGCCGTGGTTATATGATTGTGATTCGACCAACACGGCAGAGATTTCAGAGCTGCCCTTCTCGTTATTATAACCCAAATAACTTCAAGTCAAATAACTTTAACAACTGCTTAATAATAGCAGTTTATTATATGGCTGTGTCTCACAAGGACTGGGAACTACCGAATTCACGAATTTGATTGGCTGAAATCGATATTGACCGCGGTCTAGATTTTCCCATCTAGACCGGCATCCAGACCGGTTTCATTTTGCGTTGAAAAAGTAGCAAACTAAAATAAAAAAAATGTTCACCATTTTCTTTTATTTTCTTCTCAATCATTTATGGAAGTGCCAAAAAGCCTGATGACAAAAAAAAAGTAAAGAGGACTAGCAAATCTCGGCAGGTTTAAGCTAAGCTCATCGCCGTTCGCAAGCAAAATGTCAGCTAGTACAAACCAGTTACATTAAACGAATTAAAGTTTCCTTCTTTGCCATATAAGAAACATCTTATTAACCGAGCTACGTCGGTCTGTATGGGAGAATCTTGACCTCGGTCGTGTGTATAGACCTCACTGCGTTCGGTCTGTACTCACAACCTCGGACAAGATTCTCCCGTACAGACCTCCTGTTCGGTTAATAAGAGCTAAGTTTTACTTTACAGTCCTCTGTTCGTTTTAATTTCCCGACTAAATTTGCTTTCTTCTAACGTCTAAGTTATACAAGCGTTGCTGAAATATAAATTTTCTCGTCTTTTTGGTCGTGTTTATAAATGAGCTGATGTTGATAGCATTAATTATATCACACACAAAGATACAGGTCTTATATAAAAATTATCAAAATATTTGTCATTACTAAGTCAACAACAGAACTGAACAATCATTAAATCACTATCATTTAAACTCAAAATCACGGAAACCACGTCACTTATGCATTACCCTTAAACAATACCATAAAACCAGAAACCCCAAGCACCTAATGGATTTTGTTTGTTTATTTATCTATTTATTTTTTCGTCCTACAACATAGATAATTTTTTTTTTGTTCTCCCTTAAACCAAACTGTAAACTGCAAATTCTTCGGTTACCTCATCTGAAACAAACTATATATTAACTAACTAATAATGTTACAATATTTATATTTACAATGAGAAAATAAAGGTGTTCAAAAACGTAAGTTAATTGAGTTTTTTTTAAAGTTATTTTATTATTAGTGTTATTATTATTAATTGAGTTGCTTGCATTTCTTTGATCCCAAGAAATTAATATTTCCTTGCTAGGCAAGCTTAGTTATTAAACTTTATTGCCGTATCTCTGTTGTTGACAATATTTTAATGTATAGAGCAGAAATCTGGCCAGAAATTTATGTCAGATAAAATCGTTTTTCATTCCTAATGTCTGATGACGTTCTTATGAAAAAGAAATGTAAACCAAAATGAATTGAACTGAATTAATTTTGTCAAATCCTGTGCAATGTTGTTGATGAGCACTTGTATGAAAATTTATCTTAGAAAAACAAATTTAGAGTTCAACAACTTGAAACGTAACTTTCTTGAAGATGAAGCTTGTGATTAGTCCTACTCAACGAATCCATAGATTTAACGAGTAGGACTGGGATGGAGCGTTACTTGTCTCAGCATCATAACCAAAGTCATATTCAGTTGCCCTCGTACCAAGATCAACGAAAGAAGCATCATTAGTTTCTGTTATTCCTATCCCGTGATCAGAACGTGCACAAGCATTTCCTCCTCCACCAATCATCATCACTGATCCATCACCAGTTTCCCAGTCACACCAGAAGCCGATGCTGTTGGCGCTTTGGATGTTTCCACTGCACTCAGCCTGTTGAAACCCGTCTGTGGACTTGTACAGACCGCCATATTGAACCGTGCAGCTTCCCAGGCACTGGTCACTGGCCCAAGCCTTGCCATTTCTAAAGTCGCCATAACTTGTGATTTTTGATCGGAATGTTTGTCCAGCCAAACAGTTAGCTGTGGTCTGTAACAAAGGAGTGTGACTGGGGTCATCACTGCGCGTGATCTTAAATTCTCTGCCGCTGACCAACCAAAAGGCTGGTGAGATCATGTCAGAGTTAATGGATGGATCTGTTGTTGTTCCTGTGGGTAATTGGTGGTCATACCACCAGCCACCATCGTCACGCATCCATTTCTTGTTGTCATTGTTTGAGAATCGGGCGATTAGGGTCCAGCCTTCATTATTTGAAACCATGTCACAGTAGACCTAAGAATGAAAAAAAAAATAGCCAATCTAAATATTAATGTTGTTTAATTAAAGTTCGGCCGTCCTCGGTTTCTTTAAATTTTCAGTGAACCTGATTCTCAATGACGCGGAGTGAACACTCCGCGCGTGCAATGTAAATTTCCACGATTGAAAATGCAAGGTTATTTAGACCACCGCTTTTAGAGAAATTGACGATGTTACGCAAATTGCTTATTTTCAAGTTATGCAATAAATTTAAAGTCGCTCATTTTCAACTTAGGTTACCAAATCAATCTAATATAAACAAAGAAGTCCCTCAATTAAATACTCGCTTAATATCGATAAAAAAAAATACGTTTCCAAATTGACTTTTCACAACCAATGGCAATAACCAAACAGTGTATTTCATGTTTGTTAATTAGTTCTATTGAAAGAACTCCTAACCACGAAAATCAACGGAACTGAAAACACAACTCGGTAATTTAAGGTTTATAAGCAGGGTCTAGCTGTACCACCTGACAGAATCTGAAAAAAAAAAATTGATTTTTTTTTTCAATTAATTCATTACAATACCAACCTTATTTACAATACTAACATTACATAAAATAGCCACATTACGTATCAAAATCACGCTTTTCTTACAATATAGTAAGTTCAGTTACAGTAATACTAACAATACTGAGGAAACTTACACAACTAAATATTTGCGTACAATACATTGGTGACAAAAACCAATAACATAAAATTAACATAATAATACTAATACTAATACTACTACTACTACTACTACTATTAATAATGATGATGATGATAATGATAATGATAATGATAATAATAATAACAATAGTAGTGGTAATAATAAAGCCTTGACCCGACGTCGACAAAATCTGGATCGGACCGGACCGGATCACGGATCGGATCACGGATCGGATCACGAACCGCATCACGGATCGGATCAAGGAAAAAAATTCAAGATTCAAAATTCAAAATTTTGTTGAGCAAATTACACTAGAGTGACAACTGTGAGCAGAACGTTTTATTTAATTCAGGTGTGATATTTCTTTATTCTTTTATAATATCAAGCCAACTGGGAGCTGGTCACAGATGAATTTTTTTTCAGGCTGTCGGGTTTTGATTGCGATGATCAATCATGTCTTCATATCTTTCTCCGCAGTTCAGATAATGATATTTCGTATATTCACTTGCATCAAAGGTAAACGGTCATAAAACGAGTCAGCATGGTAATAATAGGACGAACGTATGAATAGAAACACAAAAACTAAAAATAGAATTTTTCCGCGGTTTGGAAATTAGCGGAAAAATATTCTCTCGTCGGTATGAACTCTCTAGGGGTTTTGAACAGGGTATTTAGGAGTGGTTTTATGCTAATTCGTCCTCTTGGTGCTCTTTTCTGGAGGTGACTCGCTTTTATTTGTGTTGCTCTCATCCTTATGGAAGACTCAGCAGGAGCCAGCACCTCTATTTCTCCAGAACTGAGTGCTGTTTTAGATGCCCAGAAGAATGCAATTTTATCAGCCGTTAACTCCCAGATCCAAGGACTTCAGACCAACCTGCTTCAAGCCCAGTCTGATTTAGCGGTTCAAATTGCGACGGATCTTCAGCCTGACAATTACGTCTTCAAGAAGAAAGGAAACGAGCAACAGTTTAGTTTCAACTGCAAAGTGGCCAAGACGAGTAATTTGGCCCTGAAAGCACTGGAAGGTGGAAATATCCCTAAAGCCAAGGAAGAGCTTAACAAAGGTATTTCTTCGCTAAATAATAGGCAAAAAATTATTAAATTGGCCGACAAATCTGAATTCGGTTGGGTTTCGGTGCAAGAGTATGTTTGCGACGATTTGGCCGACGACGAGGCCGACGCTTCGAAGATTAAAAAAGCCGAGAAAAGAGCCGCCGCTAAGATCAAAACACTGCAAGAGAAAAAGAGGAAAACTAGTCCTAAAGGTTCCTCTTCTGCGCTTTCATCTTCTAGCACCTCCAGAGTTGGCGGTACGTTTAGCTCTTTTCCTCCAGCTACTAGTTATTTTCGTCCCCAAGGTCGATACCCTTACAACTCATTCAGAGGCCTCGACATGTGCTTTCGATGCGGTAAACGAGGACACTGGGCCAATATGTGCCCCACCAAAGACAAACCGTTGTCTTCAGGATCAAAACCTTAATTTTTTGGATCAGTACGAATTTGAACAGGATATCGAGGCATCCAGCTTTACTCAAGGAAAACTGCATGCGAACTTCACATTTTGGCGTGATACTATCCAGGCTTCGGACTTTGTTCTAGACATTATCCAGAATGGTTACAAGATTCTTTTTATGGAATCGCCTTTACCGTTTTCGATTGAAAATAGATCTTCCGCCCTTCGTAGGGATAGTTTTGTTCGGGAGGCAATTTCAGAGTTGATGGCACGTGGCTGTGTAAGGGAAGTTCAGGAATACCCTCAATTTTGTAATCCGCTGCACGTCGCTGTCCAGTCTTCAGGGAAGTTAAGACTTATTTTAGATTTGTCTCATTTAAACAAATTTGTCGTCAAAAAATCTGTCAAGTATGAGGATTTAAGAACTGTTCTTCAAATGTTTTCGCCTGGGATGTTTGTCTTCTCCTTCGACCTCAAATCGGCATATCATCACATTGACATTTGTGAAGAACATATGAAGTTTCTGTCTTTCAAATGGCCTTCAGTCGATGGCGTGATGCATTTCTACGAGTTTAAAGTGCTACCTTTTGGTTTAACTTCAGCGCCGTATATTTTTATAAAAGTCATACGTCAATTAGTTAAGTTTTGGAGGGCTCACGGCCATTTAGCCTTGATGTATCTAGACGATGGCATCGGGGGAAATTTGTCTTTCGAAAGTGCCGAAAACATTAGTGTTCAAGTTCGTAAGGACCTGACTTTGGCCGGTTTTACAGCTAATGACGAAAAATCAAATTGGGAACCTGTTCAGAAGTTAGTCTTCTTGGGATCGGTTTTGGACTTCCAACACGGTTTGATTCATATTCCCGAAGAGCGTATTCTCAAGCTGAAATCCTCCATTGCTTCCTGTCTTCAAAAAAGTAGTTTTTCAGCCCGTGGTCTTGCTTCAATTACGGGGCAAATTATTTCTATGTCGTGTGCTGTCGGTAATATTACTAGATTGTTGACAAGAAATTGTTATGCGGCCCTAGAGCAAAGAACCTCCTGGGATCAGCCTTTGGACGTGTCCCTTGAGATTCGTAATGAGCTTTTATTTTGGCAGAACAACATCGACTCCATTAATGGCAAGCCTATGTCGCCCAAGTCAAGTGCTGTTGGCGTTGTTTATTCTGACGCAAGTGACACTGGTTTTGGTGGCTACTTCGTTCAGTGCGGTCAGGATTTTGTGTCTGGCACTTGGTCCGAAAAGGAAATGCATACCAGTTCTACTTTGCGAGAAATTTTGGCCGTTAAATTTGTTCTTCTTTCTTTACTGGACAAGTTGTCAGGATTGACTGTGAAATGGTTTACAGATAATCAGAACGTTCCCAGGATCATTTCATCTGGCAGCAGTAAAGGTCATTTGCAGACTGAAGCTTTGTCGATTTTTAACATTTGTTGTCATCGCGGTATTTCGATCGAGATGGAATGGATCCCTAGATCTCAGAATGACCAGGCCGATTTTCTCAGCCGCATTTACGATCCCGATGACTGGGGTCTTTCGTGGGATACATTTCAAAACATTGATATTGTTTGGGGTCCGCACTCTTTCGATCGCTTTGCTAATTATTTAAATGCCAAACTTCCGAGGTTCAATTCTAGATTTTGGAATCCAGGCTCGGAAGGAATTGATTCATTCGTTATGAACTGGGCGGGGGAGAACAATTATGTATGTCCGCCTATTTGCCTTATTCCGCGAGTGTTACTTCATATGCGTAACTGCAAGGCGTCAGGGACTCTTATTGTTCCGCTGTGGCATTCCGCTCCCTTCTGGCCAATGATTAGCGCCGGCGGCGATAAATTTTCCGATTTTATTGTTGACTGGATGGATCTTCCATCTTTAAAAGAAGCTTTCATTCCCGGTAGATGTAATAGCGTCTTTGGTAATGAGAATTTAAACTTTAGGATGCTTGCTTTGAGAATCCATTTTGTCTGAAAGTTTTTCCTCTTGTATTTTATATTGTTTTTGTTGTCCTTTTTTCTTTCTTTGTACTCTTGGGGCCGTGCGGCCTCCAGTGAGCACACGATAGCAAATAAAGTTGTGTTTTTATGATCTGTTTTGGCGTTATTGCTGTTGCGCACGGCTGGAATATGTGGAGAGTATTTAGACGAGAGTAGAATTTTTCCGCGGTTTGGAAATTAGCGGAAAAATATTCTCTCGTCGGTATGAACTCTCTAGGGGTTTTGAACAGGGTATTTAGGAGTGGTTTTATGCTAATTCGTCCTCTTGGTGCTCTTTTCTGGAGGTGACTCGCTTTTATTTTATTTTTATTTTTACTCTCTTTTTCTTATGATTTATTCGTTTATTTATTTATTTATCATTTATTTCTATCAGGGCCAAAAATTTAGGGTTCGTTCTTTTGAGCTCTAGATTCTAGGGCCTATTTGTGCACGAGATGTATGGGACCACATGTGCCCGGTAGGTAGGGCCTTTCTTGCTCCCTAGGAATATGGGATCACCTGTGCCTGAACTTTAGGTTTTTTACCCCCTAAAAGTATGAGACGTTCTGGGCTTATATTGTTAGGGAGATTGCTTGCCCATGAGTATGAGTGGGACCATCTGTGCCCGAAGAATGGGGCCTTTTTTTGCGCCCTAAAAATTCAGGAACTTCTGTATCTAAAATGTTAGGGCCGGTGTGCCTACATGAAGTATGGGACCATCTGTGCCCAAATGTTAGGGGCCTTTGTTTGCCCTTGAGAATGAATGGGACCATCTGTGCCCCCCTTTTGTTTTTTGCGCCCTGGGAATTAAGGTCTTTCTGTATCCAAATGGTTGGGTTGTGTGCCCCCATGAAGTATGGGACGATCTGTGCCCGATATATAGAAGCTCTTTTGTGGCGAAAGTGGGTAGCTATTTGTGTAGCCGAGACGTATTTTTTGGGCTCTTTCTCGAGCCCGTTTATGTCTTTTTTGGATTGCTATTACCTTTTTGTTCACGTCATGTTTTTCTTTGTTATTTTGCTAATTTGCTTGTCAGTTTTATTTTGATTTTAGATGTGTTTCAATCAGAGATGTGGACCGAATTCTTTGCCGCTATCCCCGACCATCTCCAGCCCTTGGTTAGTCGAGTCCAGGAAACCGTGCTCGCTTCCAGAGCCGATGGCACTATTCGCACTTACCTGGCTGGTTTTAGACGTTGGAAGTTTTGGGCGTCGTCTAATTGTATTCGCCACATGCCCGCCAACCCCTTTCAAGTTTCAGTTTACCTGCAGTGCCTAATCCTGGAAGCTAATTCTCCTTCTCCAGTTCTTAATGCTGTTTACAGTATCGACTGTGCCCAACAGCTGGCCGGTTTGCCCAAGGTCTCGGTGCATCCTATGGTTTCTGCCATGGTTAGCGCGTCTCAAAGGATTCTGGGGAAGGCTAAATCGAAGAAAGAACCCATCACTCCCGAGATGCTGAGGGCGCTTGCATCCTCCAAGATTTCAGATAAGTCTCCTTCCTTATCGGATTTGAGAACAGTAGCTTTATGTCTCATAGGATATGCTGGGTTTTTTTTTTTCGTTTCAGTGAGCTATGCTCTATTCGAGCTTGTGACATAAAGTTTTTTCCTACTTATGTGTCCATATTTTTAGAGTCGTCCAAGACAGACCAATACCGTGATGGGACGTGGACAACAATAGCGCGATCAGACCTGGAAACATGTCCCGTAAAGGCTTTAGAGCAATACATTGCTGCCGCTGAAATTGATCTTAGTGAGGATTTACCGTTATTCAGAGCCCTCTTGTCTCCTCGATGTACATCTAAAGTTCGACGTCAAGGCTTAAGCTACAGCAGAGCCAGGGAGATCGTTAAGGACGCTTTCAAAGACATTACTGACGTTTCCTGCATAAGTCTTCACAGTTTCAGGGCCGGAGGAGCCACAGCTGTCGCCAATGCAGGCTGGCTGGAATATGTGGAGAGTATTTAGACGAGAGCACTAAAAAATTAAACACCTGATGATTTCAAACAATTTCCGTTTTTGGGACAAGTCTATACTTTTACAAGATGTGAGTTTGGAGTACAATATTTCGCACTGGAATAAAACGAAACAAACCATTTGTATTTCAAGGAAATATAGCTGTTTTACAAAAACTTATAGGAATAACATCGATAGTGTGAACGATAACGCAACCCGAGAATAAACAACATTTTAGGAGTTACGTCACGATTTTTAGAGTCATTTTTAGTGTCGTAAAGAGTTGCCTTTAAATAGAATAAAACCTTAAAATGATCGTGTTCTAGGATAGAAAACCCATAAGAGGCAAGAACAAATCAAAACGGAATGGGCAAAGATTAACGAGGACTGCAAATGACGAACTTGAAAAACTAGGCTAGTTATTTTTAGACATTCTACCCAGTTCTTCCGCGGATATTACTGGCGCGTTGCGTGGATGTTTTCGTGGAGAATCTGTTTATGTCTTTTCGTTTCGGAAAACCTTCAACGCTGTGGGGATGTCTTCTTTGACATTTTGATTTCAAGCAAGGGAGCTTCGGCTCTCATTATGTTTTAATACATTTTGAAACTTTAATAGGAGGTTAAATAAGAGAGAATGTCCCTTGTGCAAACAATAACAACTGAATGAACGGCAGAGAAATGCTTAGACAAACGAGTGCAAAGCAAACAAACGCTCAAACACAAGCTAGACAACCGAACAAACAGATGGTCGAAAGTGCAGGAAGACGCTCGCTGCCCAAGTAGCAAAAAACAGTTGAAGCAGCAACGACAACAACGCCAAAGGCAACAACGATTAAAAAAACGACTTAATATTCAACCCACGAATCTCGCGAGAATTTAGATCCGTTCAGTTTGTTTATACTGTCAGAATATCCCAAACAGAATATGTAAGATAGCGTCAAAATTCGAAAAAGAAATTTTAAAAATTAGCCGTCGTATAGTTCACGTTCTGTCGAATATACAGAATGTGACTATTGTTGTGACTATTGTTGTCACGTTGTTGTTCTGTGAACTTTTGTAAACAACGGCAAAGAAATGAACAAAGAATTATAACGCACGCTTACAGAGCCATTGTACTCGTTGCCGTTGCCGTTGCCGTTGCCGTTGCCGTTGCCGTTGCCGTTGCCGTTAAAGTTTGCTTAAGGTTGCTCCCTATAGTTTCACGATTTCACGCGAGCATGGGACGAGAGCAAACGAGCACAAACCAAAAGAAAGCCCGGCCGAACAAAAAGACAACTAAGAGCGCAGAAAACAACTCTGCTGTGAAACGAAATCAAAACATGTACAATGACTGTTCCCGCCCTTTCTTCTCAGGTAGTTTCGAGGAAGTCACTTCGGCTGTCCACGCATCGCGCGAGTAACATCCTCGGAAGACCTGGGCACCATGTCTAAAAATAACTTAAGAGGGATTACTTTTGGTATAAGACCTATAAGGGGACTCACACTCTTACCTTGATAATCTCTTGTCTATATCTACTACGCAACCCCCGAGACGTTGAGGCTATTGTTCCCTTTCCTTAACTAATTATCTTGTATAGTTAAGTGCTCTGTTGAACTGCTCAGAGAGACATGCATTGCATCTTAGACAGTAGTTAATGATAATAAAAAAAAGTTACCAAAAATAAAATCAATCAGTCAGTCAATCAAAACATAAAGAAGCAAAGAAAGGCTGAAAGAATTGGGGGTCAGGGCTCGGCGTCGACGAAACCAGGATCGGACCGGACCGGATCACGGACCGGATCACGGACCGGATCACGGATCGGATCACAGAAAAAAAAAAAAAAAAAAAAAAAAAAAAAAAGAAAGTTTTAAAGAAAAAAAAAATTTAAAAAAATCAAATCGTTTATAAGATAATAATAAATTAAAAAATAAAAGTGGAAAACTAGAATGTGTTAAATGAAACTAAGAATCCCGAATTTGACGCAATGACATGTTAATTACAGAGAATGACAAGAGGTCATTTAAAAAGCCACATAAGCGCCTAATTTACGACGAATTTAAATTGTAATGAACAAGCAGATGTAGTTATATTTGAACGTTAGTTGGCTCGAAGCTTGCGTGCACCTCCCATTCTCGTTTTTGAAATTGTTGTTAGTATCAGTAGCTAATTCTCGGCTACTTTTTCGTGTCAGATGTGAGTGTTACAGTTGGCGTTACAGTTAATTGAGAACTTACGTACGAAAGCTTAAGGACATGACTTGCTTTAAAGGAGCTACGTCACGATTTGCGCATCTTGAAAGGTGGCTCTATAGGGTAATCACAGAAGCATATCACCTAGAAGCGTTCAACTCTGGTTCAATGCTGCCGATTATTCCGAACAAATCAAAATTAACTTCCTAATATGGAGCAAGGGTTCTCGCGTGGATATGTCATATACGCGCGGACTACACGCGGACAGCAATGGCGGACACATTTCGTTGCATTGAGAGAAGGTTGTTGTTTCTGGACCGATTTCTGCGCTCATCATGAGAATCAAACGAACCTTTTCTAAGAGCTGCCAGTGTAATACCTAGGCCAGTTATCTGCCAAGTCTCAATTGCAGGTAAGCTTTTTTTGCATCAAAACTAGTCAATGGAAATCATGCTATGCTGAAAACGTTTGTTTAGCACACGAGCTTTCGTTTGCTGGATAACAATGATCAGCATTGTGGATTATTTTTGCGTGATAGTTGAACTTTAAGAAAATCGGACTTCAAATTGTGGCTTTTCCCTTGATTTGTCATATGTTCGCGCCATGATTGTGTGATTTATACCCTTGCTTTATCACGATAAGTGAACAATTTTGGGGCTCGGCTTATTCCCTTTATATCTTAATGAATGTTTTCTTGTTAATTTCTTGTTGTAGTACGTATGCTATCCGTTTGTTTGGCCGATGTTCAAGGGTTTTGGATCCTGCTTTGGATACTAACTGGTCTACCAAACTGAGACATCATCTCATTTACCCTGCATTTACATATTCATTACCATGTTACTGCCTGTCTTGAATTGTTGTCTCAATCAAAAATTTACTACTCTTGGATATTATTGTTCAGTCATTTTTGATCTCCCACTTCTGTACACTTGTTTTCCTTTGAATGTTGGCGGTAGTGGGAGACTATACATAAGTTTAAATCAATAAATAATAAGTGTTTTATGTGAATTTATATTACACATGACTGTCAACCCACCTGGTGCTGAGTTTAAAAAACATACTTTGTAATTAAATTAGTATTTTCAAGTAGATGCAAGTCAGTGTTTTTTCATCTCCCATCTGCAATTTAAGTTACAACCACTGTAAATAGTATGAGGTCTATTATTTGTCCAAAACATTCTTTTTCATGTAATTCAACCAGGCCTCTCCATTGAGCCCAATTTTCCTTTACATGGCCTCACATGAGGGCCCTTCACATGTACTGAGAACCCAGGAATGGACACACCGAGCAAATACAAGTTACATACAACAACTAAACACTAGGTGAAGAGAAATCTCTAACTCTCATCAGTTTTAACATTGATATTGTCAATGACAATGACTGAGGCAAACTCACTAGTAGGCCTTTTACTTTAAACACATTCAAGCAAGTTGAGCAAGACCAAAATCATCTTTATCACACTTGTCTACAAAACAGATACAATGTACATGCAGCACATTAATCTTGGATTTGTGATGTTATTTTTTGCCATTTACATTGGTTGCCCTTAACTTAGTGATTGTTGAAGCAAACCATACCTTACTTCCACAATATTATTATCAATTTGCCATTATTTATTTATTTATTCATTTATTTATTTATTCCAGCTACTGCAATTTATTTTTGTTATTAAGAAACATCGCTCATTAGGGACTGTTCATTTTTTATGGGGCGGGGAGGGGGACAGCTGGTGGGATTTGATAAAAAGTACCTCTTCATCAGAAATTTTTTTTCCTACCCCCCGTGTACCCCTAAATGTCTGTGATAACTCATTGCAGTCTGAAAAACATAGATGATTTTAAGCCAGGATAAGCAGTTTTGACACTGCACCAGTTAAGGTGGCCGAACACAGTTTTCGCGCGCGCTTTTGCTGATGCAATTCAGTGCGCGCACGGGATTGCAAAAAGCAAACATGCCGTCAATTGAGCGATCATTTCATTTACTCAACACCCGCAGTATCTGTACTATTTTTCTCTACAATTAAATGCAATGTATTGATGGCTTTAGTCTTTTGTCACAAAGATATGTGAGAAAAGGTAACGATGCAAAGAACACAGGAATTCTCAGCTTTTTCTATGTTACCGAAAGAACCCAGTTAAATGCAGCGCACGCGTAGTAAGTAAAAAAATTGCGATTGAATGAAAATTTGCACTCTCGGAAATACGCCTATTTCTCAAGAACCACTCGTTAGAATTTCACGAAATTTGGCAGGAAAATACTTTAGGAAATAAGTAACTGGAGTATCGAAAATAATTAAACTTTAACAAAGGAAATTCTAGATATTACCGTGAACCTTCAACAAGGGATAATTGAAGATCTCTCTTAAATTATTGGCAAAATGGTGTTAACTTGTGAGAATCGTTACAAGCTCGTTGCATGCAAATTATAAAGAAAATCTAATAACTAGATTTTCTACAAATAAACAAAACCGATTTTAAAGGCCTGTTTACTTTTATTCATGTTGCCATGGCAATGGCACATATGTCAGTTTAACCATCAAAAAAACAAAGTTTGTGTTGTTAACTTGCTTGCTGCCATTTGTGGTGACCGAGAGATCAAGGGTTTTAGAGAAAAAGGTGAATGAAGCACAGGTATCAAAAACTGTGTTCAGCCACCTTAAGTCATAAAAATAGACAAGGATCAGAGCCCCTAAATCACAGCTGAATTGCTTTCACTGTTTGATGAAAAGGAGTTGTATGGTCATTAGTGAAGGTTTGAGCGTATTTACAGGGTTCAAAGAAGGGGGATCTGAGGGCATACTCCCACATGAAAAATTGAATATTCAGGACTTCAGGAATTTTATTTCAGGCACTGTAGCAGGCCTTTTGTACTTATAGATGCTGTCATCACAACACCCACATTCAAACAGAAATACACCAAGCCTGAAGAAAGCTGACATTGCCTCTTTTTAAGTTACTCAAGGAGGTTCAGCTATATTTAGCAACCAAATTCTTACAAGGAGTTTAATTCCTGCTGCAGGGTACCTAGCATAGCAGGGGGAGGGGGGCGGGGCGTGTGTCTGGGAAGATTTTAAAGCTTCAGACAGGGTTCGTACCCTTTCCAGAAAAAAATTTCCAGGACTTTTCCAGGACTGAGATTGATTTTTCCAGGACTCTAAAATTCACATCATCCCTTTCACTCCCGAGATCTCAATGTTAATTCTCCTTACTGTCTGCCATACATTTCATATATTTTACTTGAGTTTAACAGATTTCCAGAACTTTCCAGGACGTTCCAGTCCTGGAAAATGCCACAATAAAATTTCAGGACTTTCCAGATTTTCCAGGACCCGTACAAACCCTGTTCAGAACCCGAGGAATGCTATTTAGGTATTCTGGCATAAACTTTGCACTATATAGATGCTGTCATGAAATACCTGTAAAAAAAACGACGGAACAAAATTAAATACAGTCGAACCTCCCGTAAGCAACCACCCAAAATGTCAAGCCTAAGTGGTTGCTTACAGGAGGTGGTTTCTTACGAGAGCTTAGACCATATTGGGTCAAAATTTCGCCTCATTAGCATATGTAGCTGCAGAGACTTACCCCATGTTTTAAATGTTTTATTCATGTCAAAAGTCAATTTTGGGAAAGAATTCGGTACTTTCCAATGAGAAATTTCAGTCTCTTGTACTACACAGGAATGCAATAATGATACAACATCAGATTATCGAATTTAGGCTCTATTATTTGTGAAGTGGTCGCGGTCGCTTAAGAGGTGGTTGCTTACAAGAGGTTCCAAATATAGTGCTTTGACTCTGGAGAACTGGTTGCCGAGGAGAGTAGGTCACGCCTGAAGGTTCAACTAGACCTGTATTCAAGTTAAAAGAGACAAAAGCTGACATTTCTCTGTTTTATCAAAAAGAAGTTATTTGTGTAAGTTGAGCTATATTTAGCAACCAATGCTATAATCTTTCTGGTTACCACTTCTCTGGGTTCCCCTTTTTGATGTTTCTGTTCTCCACTCCCACTGTTTGAGCAAAAGCAGGATATAATTTCCATCCCCACAAGAAGGTGCATAAATTATAAAAATACTTACAAATGAATTAAAATCTCAGTCATTTCCAAGACTTGTGTTATTTTTGGAGTCACAACACAAAGTTCAAGTTGCTATTCAGATTGGCAATTATTCTCAGCACCTTGAATTGCTAAGTTTTGCATTTAATTTACACAAGTCACACAATGTAAATTACGCACACACACCAAAAAAGCTTTTCATTCAGTTTGATTGGCTTATAACTTTCCTTAACACAATCGTGATCATCTCTTTGCCACCCTAGTAGACACTTAACAGAATAGCCATAATTTTTAAGATGAAAAAAAAAAAAAATATATATATATATATCTGGCATTTTCCCTAAAGCATGGATCTGCTGTTGCCCTGGATACAATAATTTGGCAACTTGAAACATAAAGGAACAACTCCGAACAAGTAAGTACATCAAGTAAACCGTACGACTATAAAGCTAGAAAATGACTTAAATGTGATAAACGAAAGGTTTTAATTAACAAATGGTAAACGCCATAGCGTGTACTATTGAGTTATGGATGCACGCGGGAGGTTGCTAAGCGCGAAAGAAGCGTAAGAGTCGCACGAGGCGATAGCCGAGTGCGACTCTAGCTTCTTGAGTGCTTAGCAAACCTCCCAAGTGCATCCATAACGCAATAGTGCACGCTATGGCGTCTACCATTTGTTTTATAACATAACATTGAGACACTGGAACAACAGAAGTCCTTTTATTGAACTACATCACAAAAAAATGTTCGTGTAGTCTTACACGACAAGAGAAAACAAGCGCGCGAAAATTCATTCATGACAACCGACTGCACACCAGTAACTCGATAAAGTTTCATCTTCAGACAACTGTGAAGACAGTTTCGCATTTCTGGCAGAAGGACGTCGGTCATTACTTTGGAAACAATGTCTGTCAAAAGATTTGCTTTGTAAACATTAGCACACACGTCAGCAGCGTACACCCATGGGCAAATAGTAGACGCTAAATTAACCAATCAGAGCGCGCGCTTTGCTTTAGTTATGTTATAAACTGACCTTGACGACATGATGGCTTGTTACCAAACAAGTTATAGCCCACTTGGTTTACCACCTAGCTCTGAAGAAACTTTCGAGAATGAATCGGCCAGAAAGGGAATTAAATCTTACTTTAACACGAACAAGTTCTCTTCCTTCAAACACATTTATTTTTACTACTTATAACGAGGCATACTTTTTTTTCTTGTCCTCCGCAACATCGACCGCTGTGATCTGCTTCGCAATTCAACAGGTGGCTGGACGTTCGACTACATATGGAGATCTAGAACTTAACGAAGCCGTTTTCGAAGACTAAGAGCCGCAGCAGACCCAAACTTTAACAAAGAAAACCTTATCCTCTGGCGTATATGGATGATACTTAACTTCCGACATTTTGCTTTGCCATTTCTCTGAACTTCCAAGGCATACTTCAAACTGTAGCGCTTATTAAATTCCAGATAACACGAAACGATCGACCGTACAATATCACCATCTTTGCAACTGTCCCGAACAATCTTCCTAACTTCCTCACTTTTTCATACGTCCCTTACATATTCTACCACCTAACCTAAGTACCGCGTATTTGTCGCGAAAGAACTTCGCCTGTTCACTAAATAAATCAAAAACTCTCTCACTTGATCTCTTTATTTATACTACGGACAGACTGCTACAATGTTTTACCGATCCGAACTCGCTGGCACAAGAGTCCAGTTAAACCTTGAATGTTTCTTCCAACTCACCAGAAACTCTCATAAGTACAACCTCCCCTCTTAATGCTTGTCCCTTGACGCAAATCTTCTTTTTCATCATGCGCGAGAACTTCTTCCCTTTAGACGCCATTTTGAACAGGTTTGTTTTGCAAGAGATTCACGTGAGGAGTTCGCGAAGAGCGCGTTATGCAGAATTTCCTTATATGGGCAAAAAATTAGAAGAGTGATTTTCATGGTCGGGAATGATCGGCAGCATAGTTTAAAACAGATAAGGGAAGTTAAACGCTTCTAGGTGATATGCTTCTGGTAATTATTTATGGCTTTGCGCGCGCAAGTGTTATGTTTTGAATGCTGTTTTTGCATTCGCTTTCACACCCAGTCCTTTCAAACTTATTACATGTGTTTTGCTATCATCTCTGTTAAAATTTTGGGCTTTAGTCTTGAACAGGAGCCATAATCGGGGACGGAGACCGTAAGCGCGCGCCATTTCTAGTATTGAGGTTGTCCCCATGATATGGGACAATTATTCTATTTTTAGAACAAATTGCGCCATCGCCTGCGGCACACGCGCGTACATGCTGCGAGGATTTTTGCGGATGTCGCGCGGGGGAAATGGCGTCCGAAATTCCCGAGATTTTTCATGTTTTTGGCCCACAACTCAACGCGTTTACGTCTGTTGGAATTTTCCTGAAGTATTTTCGTCGTAAGCTGCTCCCCTTTGAGTGAAGTAAGCCAGTGTCGAATTTAGGTATGTTCCGCTTTGAGCTTATATATATCGCTGACCAAGTTGCGTTCCGACGGACGCTTCTTTTACATGAGCTGTGCATTACTCCACTTTAAATTTCACATATGTTGATTAACAGATTAACAGCTTTTCCATTAGACAGCAAAAAAACTAGCTGGATATATTTAGATATAGCAGAGCTTCCGGACTTCATAGTTTCCTAGCTCCTCTTGCCACACGCTTGCGAGGAATTTGCCAGTCTATCGCGACTGAAAAGTAAAACAAAATAATTGCTAGTTTGGTCAGTTTGAGTTTCTCCTGAATTGTAAGCAACGCCTGATGTTTCGTCAAGGCCCAATAACTTTACGTCCGTAGATACTGCTCAGTTTTATTCGTGTAAAAATCCAGTAAATTCTCTATTGTCGATGAATGAGAGCGCCCGCCGATGCGTGTTTCAGTCAGTAAACATAACAAACTGTACTTCCGCCGCACTTTCGTGTGAAAGCGTATATCGAACTCAAACAATAACTCTATAGTTTTCAAATATGTTTAAGATTGATAAATGTTTGAGAACATATTAAAAGCTAAGCTGAAAATATGTGAATAAAGCAGAAATAATCAGCAAAGTTACGATGACGCTTTCTTTAATCAACTTCGAATAACGATTTCGATTTTGTTGATCGAGTTATCAAAACTCCTTGTCTAATTTCATTTTCGCAGTGTAAAACTTCACTATGCTTATGTTTAAGAAACACACATGATGTTAGTAGCCTTTTTCGCGTTCGTGAAATTTGTTGCAGTATCTCAGCACAAAAGATAACGAAAGAAATCTTTGTCAAGATTTGTTGCCAATTGAAAACACCGACTCGGACTTGAAAGTGCACGAGCTGCACTGTGCAAATGAGCTAATTGTACGCGTCAGACTTTCCGTTCAAAAACTTTTGCAAACTCACCAAACAAGCAGAAACAATAAGAAACCATCAAAACAGGTTCTGGTTATGATTAACCATTGTCTGAGAAACTCACAAATTAACTCGATACCAGAGTAGAGAGTTTTCTTGCTATATTCTTAAGTCAGAACAAACGCAAAAGAATACGCGTAAGCTTACAACTTGCGCGAGCAGATCTCATTATTCATTCCCAGTGTGAGATTGAAGTCTTGTTTTCGACCCTGAAAAACCCACCTTTTCCGTTAGCTCAGAGCATAAAACTACATATAAGCGCCCTGGTTCGTATTCCCTTCCTTATTCCCTGCCATCGCTGTGAAAAATACGCAAGATAATCTCTCAAGGTCTCTCAACTCTCACCATTTGATCACGAAACGTGACAACATCCCTGCGAGAGCCCCCGACATGTGCGTGGATCCGCGCGGATATATGACGTCAGGATGGCACAATTTGTTCTAAAAATATAGAAATATTGCCCCATATCATAGGTGCGCGCGGATCCCAAGGCTTACGGTCTCCGTCCCCGATTATGGCTCCTGGTCTTGAATTATAAATGCCCAAACAAATGTGTTTTTTACTGTTTGTGTGGCTTTATTTGTGATTTCCTTGAATTTTCTTCGGTGAAATCTTCCAAAATTTTTACAACACATCGCTTCTAGCGGGATACGAATTTTAAACACGAAAAAAAGTAGGGTTTGTAAAGGTAGTTTTTTCGATTTTTTCAAATTTATGTCTTTTACCGCTGCAAAAAATCTGGTCTTATAGATTTCCCTGAAAAACCAGCTCCGACTGAAGTAAAATATTTACTACCAATCTGCCACATTTTACGTAATTTCACCGAAGGAAACGCGAGAAAAGTCACTCAGTTTTGCTTTTTGTGCTCATGTTGACGTCAGAAAATATCCAAAAACACTGACGTTTTCCTTCGAGCGCGCGCAAATTACTTGAGTCTTCGTCCTCAGCGCGCGTACGATCGTACAACTATAGGAAGCCACCGTAAGGTGGATTACTTTAGATATAAGGCCTATATGGGAGATTCACTCTCTTAACTTGATAACCTCTTGATATAGAATAGTGCGCCTTATTTCTTATTGACTGATTTTACTTAAGTTTGAACTCACCGCAAATGGAGCCTTGGAACTTGGTTTTATATAATATATGCCATCCAACTGGCTACGGAAGTATTTCCCGATCTGGTCACATGATGCACCTGCGTAAATAGCACAAACACGGTGAGTCCGCCATCATCGTCATTTTGCTGTAACATCATACTTGTACCAATCCACTCCAACTCTCAGTCTTATAGTAAATTGAATTCCAAAAAATGTGTCTTAAATATACATTATCATTTCTCTATGGCTATTTTTTTTGATAATTTCTTCAATTTCCATTTTCTCTCTCTCTCTCTCTCTCTCTCTCTCTCTCTCTCTCTCTCTCTCTCTCTCTCTCTCTCTCTCTCTCTCTCTCTCTCTCTCTCTCTCTCTCTCTCTCTCTCTCTTTTATTCCCTCTTGTAACTAAACTAGATAATACTATTAAAGTGTTAGCACATGTAAGTGAAGTCCTGGAGCCGACTGGCTCATAGCTGCCGGAGCTTATCCCGGTTTCTGTAGCATGAAGAGGCTAGGAGTATTTCTACTCCCCCTGTACGGGATGCTAGTCCATCGCAGGTCACCCCCCCCCCCCCCCCCCCCCGCAATTTGTCAGGTTTCCCCAACAATTAGCCGGTACCCATTTATACTCCTGGGTGGAGAGGCACTGCGAGAGTTAAGTATCTTGCCCAAGAACACAACACAGTGTCCCCGGTTAGGGCTCGAACCCGAACCGCTCGATTTGTAGACGAGCGCACTAACCACGAGGCCACCGCGCTTCCCGCACATTTTTAGTACATGTAGCTCGCCCAGAATAGCTTTGCTGGCTGCGAGCTACTGCGACTTGTAAACCAGTTATATATTAATAAAAGTTACTGTTACTGATGTATAAACGTTACTTAGGAGATTTCCGAACAGTAGAATAAAAAGGCAGTCCACAAAAGTTAACTAATATGGAACTGATACCCAACCTATAGAAGGCATGATAATGACTGTAGTTTTCGTTTCCGCTAATCCAAAGCGGTTTGTGGCGCGACAGATGTAATCCCCGTCGCTGTTATCTATAAATGTGTTGACCTCAAGGCATCCGTTCTCTTGAAGACCCAGCGGTACATCGGAAGACTGTTGAGCACGTGACCACTCAATCCTAGGACGAGGAGAACCCGCAGCTTCACAACAAAGGCTTGAAATTTCTCCTCGCTTTACAGCAACCTGCGCAGGAGGTTTGTTTGTAAATATCGGTGGTTCTAAAAAGGGAAAAAAACTCACCCATTAATTGCAACGTTATCAAGCTATATAGGTGTAAATAACGGCTTGGCCAAAGTAAAAATTGGAGTTTTCACCACCAGATAGAAGAAAAAGAGTAGCGGTAAATAACTGACGCATTTAAGGCTTTGTGTCAAGTAAGGAAGGATGAAAGACACCAACTGACAAGAACTTTACAGAACCTCAAACTAATCAACAAAAGATATTTTTGAAAGAACTGTCAGTTTACGTAAAACAAAGATCCAGATATGAAATCCTGATGTCAAAAATAAAAGGACGAATTCGCTTACCCACATAAGAACAAAACAAAACTTTCATTAATTGAAAAAAATAATAATAATAATAATAAAAACCTCGAACTCGAATATTAAGGTTCCGATTTCATGAATTTAATAAAATTTAGCTTGCAAGCGAGCCCTGGAGGAAACAAACAAAGGAAATTGAATGGGTATGTTTATTCATTTCTCTTGTGTGTGCCTTTACGGCTATCAAGCTGAATCCTAAAATATCGAAAGTAGTATTAAGGTAACGTAAAGGACGGTATGTACCTTTTAGTCGCAATCTGCTGATGGCCTTTAGAATTCCATGACCAGTATGTGCTGTGCACATGTATGATCCAACATGGGACCTTTGTACATTGTTGATATGCAGTGCACCATCTTTCAGAGTGGTGTCATTGAGCAAAAAACCTCCAAGCTTACTCCACGTTATCTGCTTAGATGTTTGACCGTCAACCCAGCAGTAAAATATTGCCGTTGTGTTGATAAAGACTTCCTGGGACACTGGATATATATTGATCTTTGGGTCAGCAATGCATTCTCCTTTTGGTCCCTGAAGGCCCGTATAGCCCTTGTTCCCCTTGTTCCCTTTCAAGCCAATCGAGCCCTTTTCTCCTGGTCGGCCCATTGCTCCAACATCTCCTTTTAACCCAGGAATTCCACGAGGCCCCTCGTCGCCCACGTCGCCCTTAATTCCCTGGGGTCCTTGGCGCCCTTGCTTTCCACTTGGGCCAGGAGCTCCTACAGGACCCAAGGGTCCCCGCGGCCCGGTTATCCCAGGGGCTCCTTTTTCTCCTTTGTATCCGGGATACCCGAGCGCACCGGGATCTCCTGGTGGCCCCGGTGGTCCTACATGGCAAAGTGTGTCATTGCTAGTGCACGCTTGACTTAACTTCTTGTTTATTTCCTGGCGGACTTGCTGCAGATATATTGTTGGAGTATTGTGTTTCTGGGGCAAATTTCTTTTGTTTCTTTGGCGATGTCCTAAAAGTGAAAGAACTTTCACGTTATTCTGAGCCGCGGTGACGAAAAGAAGGAACAACAAATCTTTCCAAGCGTGTCGCGTTGGTGGTTATGCCAAATCGTGTTATTATACAAATTTCTCGAATCTCAACATAAACTGCAGCATTGCTTTCTGTACGATAGCATTGTTTGCAAAATTCTTTGCAATTCCATATCATCTATAACAAGCTTTGTTTTCGTCGATTCCGTCTTCCTTTTGGGGGTTCGATTCTCGCCAACAACTTGACGGCAGGAGCCAACTTAATAAATGATATAGAGAAGGGACATGGGAGAACCTTTGTTTATTTAATTTTGCCGCTACATTTCGCGTTCTTGTTTGCTTTGTATTCATTTCAGTATTATCGGACATTTAACGAAGACAGCTTATCATGTTCCTCTCGACCGATTTCAGAAGAAATAAATATACCCTCGTGTACTTCCTATCTTAGCTAGGAGCTCTCACGCGGGTTTGAGTCTTAGGGTACGTATCAATTTTCCTTTCTGGAGTTGATTTTACAGAAAATGACTTAGTTCTCGAAGGACAAAAGATGAGTCGTGAGTGTAACCATCATATTTTCTTTGTGTTCCCCCCCCCCGCCCCCCACCAACCATCTCCCCGGGGGGAAAGTAATGACGAGCTCGCCTGCACATTTATATTTTACCCACTTGAAATTCTTAACGACATTTTTTGTTTGCTTTTGTTTTCATTGTAATCTTTTTCTTTTAATCGGCAAAATGTCATAGAGATAAACTATACAAATGGTTGAATCCAGTGGTTAATAGAATCAAAATTCCGATATAGCACCCTGAACACTGCAAAGAGGGTTGCTAAATTCTTAAGCCCAGTTCTCTTTCCAAAGATCATTGCCAGACTTAACTAGTTGAACTCTTGCCAAATATTTCATACCCAGATCAAGATAAAAACACACGTCCATAATTATAATACATATATTACGACTTAGAAAGACATCGCAAGCGATATATATATATATATTAATTTTAGATAGGTAGTAACGATGAAATAAGGAAAAAGAGGATGGAAAACAATTGTTCATTTTACTAAAATAATCACTGGTATGATACGAGATCTTTTGTTTTAGTATTGTCGGGTCAATGAAGATGATATAAAAGCGCTTCCTATATCGATCGATCACGTATGTCTTCCTCTTTCTTCTGTTGAAGAAGAACCGACTTAGAGAACTCTTTCTGAATAAGCAGTAGATTTAACACACGCGCGGCAGATTTAAATCATAAGTTAAGACAAATATCGACTTTTTCGACTGGCAGGTTTGCCTCCCACTAGTGATGGACATGTCGCTACAGTGTCTTTCAAAAAACCATGCATCCATCCAATTAACAATATCATGATTGTTGTGATATAACTCACTCGTGTAATACAGTTCAAAATCAAAGTGTTCTACTCACTTTCTTGCGTTTCCATTTCGTTCTTGTGGTATGTTGTCTGCAGCGATTCGGTCTCGACGCGGCTTTCCACTTTGGAAATTCGCAGTTCGTTCATCTGTGTTTTCCTGTTTATCGATTCCATTCTCAAAAACAGCGTAACAATCAACAACAACGAAATAAAGGACAGAAACGAAGAACCTTTGTGGAGGACGTCGCCACATTTGGAGGAAGTTTTCTTGTTTGGTTCCATTATCGGTTCTAATTAACAAACAGTTGTCTGAACAAGCTCAACTGTCGTGTAAACTGAACGTTTGATTTCTTTTAAGCTGTAGTTTCGTGTTCCTGTATACGGGGTATGCCAAGACATAACTGTAAAGCGAAACCGTTATCAATTGATCTGTCATCGTTCAAGAAGAACATTAACCTCGAAGTGCCAATGATGTTAAATATCGTGTTTTTCCGGACAAGGGCATGGTTATTTTTATTCTCAGAGGTGCTTTGTGGGTTTCCTGAAAATCTAGCAGGGGTCAACATGAAGGATAATGATCGAGACTTCTTTGTTAATAACATTGCTGAGTGACAGTAGCCGGTCTCCTTCTGTTATTTCAGTTATAGCTGGTGAAATAATTTGTACATTTAACATGGATATTACTAACACTGGTAACGAGGAACGGGGAACGGGAAACGGAGAACCGGGAACGGGAGTCTGGGAACGAGTGTACAGCGGTAACACGCCAAAGAACTCAACATGGCGGACAAAGGAAAAGAAAAGGGAACAGAAACGGCAGGTATATTTTGCAGGTTGCAGGTTGCAGGTTGAAATTTAATTATAACTGGAAAACCGCTGGCACTTAAAAGAAACGTACAGGTGGTAGACTTACCGTGACTGTTACATGACGCTGTTTACAATAGCTCAGAAAGGTGGCTTCCACCTAAGTGCCAAACCAGCCGAAGCGATGGGATGAGAGTATATTCCTATGATTTTAAGCCTGCAATGAATTATTGGTTTTGAAGAAACATCTGAAATATCATCTGAAATATCTGCTGAATTTGGTTCCTTCCCTTTGAGTACCAAAATGAAAGCACACTGAGCTTGTGCTAGTATATTCCGTCGGTGTATATAGTTATTTGCTTCATTTGTGATGGCAATCTTCTGTTGTTGAGGAAAGACCCGAGCCAAATCTGGAATCGACGGAAACATCTGTGGAGCGGCCATTCGAATTCAGATGGCTTTGAAGAGATTTCACTGGTCTCATCGTGTCGATCGATAAGTACTTATGGCGGATCGAGCGTGTTTTCACTATGTGAAAGAGGCGAACTACCTTATGTAAGAACCCCTGAAGAGTGTATAGGTTATTAATTATTGTTAACGCCAGCGGTTTTCCAGTTATAATTAAATTTAAACCTGCAACCTGCAAAATATACCTGGCGGAACAGAAATGTGAGGAAGTGTTAGGGTTGTAAACGTGGGTTTCTACCGGCTGTGCCCCAGCGTCCAATATGGTACTGGGTTAAGGTAAGTCTGCATACGAGCCAAGTGGCCCACCAGGCCGGAGCTTATCCCGGTTTCTGTAACATGAAGCGACTAGGAGTATTTCTACTCCCCCCTGGATGGGATGCTAGTCCATCGCAGGGTTACCCCCAGCATTAAGTTCGCCGGTATTTATTTATACACCTGGGTGGAGAGAGGCGCTGTGAGAGTAAAGTGTCTTGCCCAAGAACACAACACAATGTCCCCGGCGAGGGCTCGAACCCGGACCGCTCGATCCGGAGACGAGGGCACTAACCCTGAGGCCACTACGCCTCCCATGGTACTGGGTTAAACAAAGCATAAAATAGAGCCTGGGCAGAAAATCGAATCGATATTATAACATGCTTTCCCAATAGGTCAATACAAATGCAGACTGCAAGACTGCAGACTGGGTACAAAATGCAGACTAGGAACAAAATGCAGACTGCAGATTGGGCAGAATCAATCTTTATTTGTACTCACTCTTGCTAAAGAAAAAAAATTACAGTTTTAATGAAAATATTAAAAGTAAAAATTTGAGTACTAGCTGCCTGGAATAACCATAGGGGCTAGCGGAGCCAGGCAGCCAGCACAAAACGCAGACAGAGAATAAAGACTGTTTTTTCGTCTGATACGTCACAAGATGTCATCTGAAAACATACCGAGTGTCACGCAATCACTTTTCCGCGGTCATCTTTCACTAACATTAGCATTATTGTGGAATATTCCTTGCTTGTTTCTCCATATATTTTGACTTTGAAAAAGCGGCCAGGCCACTAGTTATTTATCTGCTGCTCCCCTGATTTGCCAGCTGACTTGCCGATCTCCGAAAGGCCGCCACGCTGCCGAATGCGAAGACAGCGGACGACCCGCGTTCAAAGACAGTCATGTGTTATGTCACTTGTCCTCGAAATCGTATTGATATGACAGCTCGCGCACAAACTGAGAAGATATGAGTAGACTATGAAGGCTTGAAATTCTATTTAAGAATGACTCTGGCCTGGCCGATTGGGGACGTAGCTTGTGATAATACCGATTAGAATTTTCTCCCAGGCCCCATTTCATGCTTTGTTTATCACAGTGCCAATCGGACTCTGCTATAACAAGAACGTACTGGGCACATTATCAGGGGGCACAGCCGGTAGAAACTCACGTTTACAACTGTAACACTTCCTTTGTCCGCCATGTTGAATTCTCAGCCGGATTACCGCTGTACACTCGTTCCCAGACTCCCGTTCCCGGTTCCCCGTTCCCCATTCCCCGTTACTAGTTTTAGTAACATCCCATTTAACATTAATTTTACACGTAATATCAAAGCTGGTTGTTTTATTAAGGATCAAGACTTTGTAAGAGTAATTATAATAAAGTTTCCATATAACGCGCGGTCTGATTGGCTGAAACAGCGTGCTTTATTAGAGAACAGTGCAGAGGTTGATGACAGTAAATTGGCTTCCAAATTTTTGCTTCGGAATTTGGACAAATTTGACCCAAATTAAACATCCCCTGTGACTCAGACAAACGCAGTGAAAGCGAGCTATTTTTCTGCAGTAAATATGGCTCACAGAGACCATTGTTAGCAACAGCAGTGTTAAAAGTGTACTAAAATAACAAGTTTTGCTAGATTCCCGCCGAAAAAACATGTACAGCTGTAGCGAAATAAACATATTCTCAACCTAGACAGTGCTTCGATAGAGACATATTTGTTACGAAGGCAGAAATTATACTAAGAAGTAAAACAACGACAGAAAACAACAATTGAACTGTCTCTGTTTATGATGAGAAGCTTTATTTTTGTAAATTTACAATTAAAAATGCTCATTTGCTCAAACAACACTTACATGCACTGTAGTAACGCTCGTTCTCCGGTCATCTCTGCGAAGTAAACCGACGAGTGGTCAGTGAAAAACTTGCTCTGATATTCTCTTCTGTGCTCGGAGTAGAACCAGTGGGAGCCATTAAGTCTTTCTAACTTTTACGCTAGTTCGGGCAATCTTGCTGCATGCGGCTTCAAGCCGTAAATAACTGTAGCTCCTTTCAAATTCAACTCGGCATTTCGCATTTTCATCCACAAGCTTTGAGCTCCGCGTTTCGTAATTTCCACTGGAAAAGTGCTCGTTTTCATGGGCCACAATACGGCCGGATTCCTCTGAACTGTAAACCTTTACCTGCGTTTAGATCCGTATTTAAAAATTAACTTAAAAGCGAACTTTGAAGGCATCGTTCTTCTCTCGAAAGTCACTCAGACTACTCGAAACTGAAAGCTTAGGTGAAGTCCAGTTTGTGATTGACAGCTGTCGCTTCTTTAACCAATCAGATTATTTGAACAATTCTAACAAGGATTATGATTGGCTTATTTTAGCGTGCTTTATCAGAGAACAGTGCACGGCTGACCCCACTTTTGCTCGTTTGGAAAATAAAGTTTGGTTTGAAAATTCAGCCGAATGCGTGGGAAAATTATCTGATTCTTTATCATAAAACAAATAAAGAAGCCTCGACTGTGCTCTGTTCTCCAGAAGTAGGGAAAAACACTCGACTACGTCTCGTGTTTTCCCCTACACTTCTTTCGTGCTCTACCGCTTCCTGCGTGCTTTACAACAGAACAGAGCACAGTCGAGGCTTCTTTATTTGTTAAATGCTTGACTGTAAATTTTCATTTGTTTTTTTGTTTTACGTGCTATATTCTCACCCTCCTGTTTTCGATAAAAGTGTGTTTCCCGCCTCGAAAACGCACTCGTTATTGCCAACAAAGACGAATTTATACACAGCCGAATAATTTTTATTTTTCCTCTAAAGCGAGGCACTTGGTGATGGCCGAATTTTTAGCTTTGTGGTATTGTATTTTGATTAACAGTCTGATTTTATGCCAATAGATCTGATCATTTTTAAATGGTGATTGAGGGGCAGGAAGCGGGAAATTTGTGGAACACGACTTGGTTTACCAGCTTAAGACATTTCGATGTACTATCCTGGAAAACGTACAAGCCATAAAATGGAGAAGTGCTATACGTAGTTTGCAAATCAAATGTGTGTTAAATGTGGACTTGCAACTCTGATATTTAATTGTTATAAACTTACAAAACACCTTTCACCCGGGATTTAGGAGAACGGAGAAATTAAAGTAGTCCATTAGGTGAAGATCACTAAATATCCTAAATGTACTCGTTTTCTTGTGTGCAAATAAACTAACCAACTTGATCTTAACTTCAACAAAATAGCTCATTTTGTCCACAATAGAACGTAATTTGATTCTCCACGGCAAACTGCTACAGTTGCACGATGGTATAAATGGGCTGAAAACGGTCTTTTCAATCGACCTCGAAGGATGCGTGCCGGTTTTTAACTCTCGATTAATCTGCCTGCACATATGTTCAGGAGTGCCAAAACAATCGACATGGGGAACGTTTTAGAAGACAGAAGAAAACAAAAATACCAAAATTTGTAATCGTTTATTTAGTATGAGTGGTGTCTAAATCCTGTCACCTCTGCCTTTTTTTTTTTTTCTTTTTTTTTTTTTTTGGACCACCGTTGATGAAAAGGTCGGAGGTGCTCGCCGTCTCGCTTAGGGGTATAAATCAAGGACTCTGGTCTCACTTAGGGTGTTGAATCGTCACTTTAATTAGCTGTTTAAGTATATTTTAGGGTGCATTCGAAGAAATAGTAATAATAAAAGAAACGCTCTTATTTCCGCTGGTCTCTCAAATCCGGTCTACTAGCGCGGGCTCCTTTCCCGAACAGTGTCTGGTAATCAAGCCTATTCCGTGTTAAGTGATATCTTTTAGGGGTCAAATAAAGCTCGAGTCGCGCCCAGATTGGTCTCCTTTAGGGTATAATTCAAATTTTCCGACGAGTTCCCCTGACCTTTTTATAATGGAGTCCGATCGTATGATCTGGCGTAGTCAGCGTACATTTGTAACTAACATGAGAAAGTGGGCATCTCTACATGAACTGAGGCGTTCCAAGAAAATGTCCTACCGTATTTACTCGATTAAACGCGGCGGTGTTTATCAATTTTTCGTGATTCGAGTACGGCGTTTATTCGAGGGCGGCGTTTATACGATGGCGGCGTTTATTTAAAATCCAAATTATTTTTTTTGCAAACAATAGTATGGTAAGAGCATTTAAAGAGCATTGAAGTGTACTCACTTCCAACTGAAAAACATTGTTATCAGTGGAAGCAAGTAAAGCTAACTACCGTTGATTATTTTCCTTTGGACTTCGATTGTACTGATATTGAAACATTATTACAATCAAGGAAAATAATTTTATTAGGCTTGCTCAAACTTGATTATTACCGCATTTGCTTTTTGAATTTATTAATATTTCTGCTCTTAAATGTGGCGTTTATTCCAGGGCGGCGTTTTTTCGAGGGGTGCGTGTAATGGAGTAAATACGGTAACTGTCTGTGCAAAAAAGTTCTCGTTAATGAACCGGAAGTAATCACTTTTTACCTCGTGCACAGGTTATTTATCACTGTTCTGATCTAGCTCGTCCGAAGTCCTAGCTACTCGCAGGGATCCCTAGCAGAAAGAGATGCCTAAGCCCTCACGTCCAATTAATGACCAAGATTCGCGGGGTCGATCGACAAAGCTAGTTGGCTTAAAAAACAGCAGGAGTCAAAAACTGTTTTGTCGTATCCTGCAAGCACATTCACTTGTTTACTGCTTCGAAGAGAGTCGATGGAGCGAGTCGCCTTACAAAGGGACTTTTTTTACGGGCTCTATATAGTTTTCTCGTTGCTCCCACGTGGCGGACAAAGGACATAAACTCGCTTGCCACCAAGTAGCCTTTCCCACCGCCCTCCGCAGGCTTTATTTTTGGTCTCCCGTCCCCTCACCGCAAGTGCAACTACTATACTAATAGCGCACGCCGTGGTTATATGATTAGAGAGTTTACGAAACCACGACGGCAACAGCAACGGGAACGTCTCTGAACAAAAGAATTAATGAGCAGAACAATGGCTGTGCACGTGCGTTATAATTCTTGGTACATTTCTTTGCCGTCCTTTGCAAGACAGCAACGTGAAATGACCAAATTTTGCGTTGTCTGGAGAACGTGAGCCACGACGGCTAATATTTTAAATTTTTATTTCAAATTTATCGCTGTTTTCCGGATTTAGTTTTGCGATAGTTTTGACAGTGATAAACAAAGTAAATGACTTTAGAGTATCGCGAGATTTGTAGGTAAAATATAAATCTATTTTTTAATCGACGTTGTCCTCGGCGTCGCCGTCGTGGTTTCGTAAACTCCCTATTGTGACTCGACCGACGCGGCAGAGATTTCAGAGCTGCCCTTCTCGTTATTATAACCCAAATAACTTCAACTCAAATAACTTTAACAACTGTCTAATAATAGCAGTGTTTTACTTTACAGTCCTCTGTTCGCTTTAATTTCCCGACTAAATTTGCTTTCTTCTAACGTCTAAGTTATACAAGCGTTGCTGTAATATAAATTTTCTTGTCTTTGTGTTCGTTTTTATAAATGAGCTGATGTTGATAGCATTAATTATATCACACACAAAGATACAGGTCTTATATAAAAATTATCAAAATATTTGTCACTAGTAAATCAACAAGAGAACTGAACAATCATTAAATCACTATCATTTAAACCCTAAATCACGGAAACCGCGTCACTTATGCATTACCCTTAAATAATACCATAAAACCAGAAACCCCAAGCACCTAATGGATTTTGTTTGTTTATCACGTAGGGGCCAAACCACCCCCCAAATGTTTCGTCAGTTCTTGGGTATTTCACATTATTTCGCATTACTTAAAAAGTATTGACTCTTTCTACACCAAACTTGGCAGATGAGCAGGAGACCTATTGCCAATTATATTGACGTGAAAAATGTCAGTAAATGTAAACTTGTGACGTCACAGTGATGACGTCATGTTTGTTGCCACTTTTGAAGTTTTTAATATGCATATTTTTTACAATGTGTTCGAAAGAGCACATCAAGGGGAGTTGAAACCTGAAAAACTTTTGTCCATATCATAAAAATTAAATGAAATATGGCATTTTTAAATATGAAAAATAACTCTGCAAAATATGGGGTCCCCCCCTTGAGAAAAGTCCCCAAATTGGAGCCGTAATTTTGTTCCAGCAAATACAGCTATGTTGCACATGTGATGTGCCAGATGACTAAAGCGAAAATAAAGAAGAAAATTGGAATAAAAAGTTATCCCTCTAGTGTTATTGCGTTAAAATTAGTTTTGTTACATCATAACCTGTGACGTCACCCGTTTTTTACTGTTAATACCATCCTAACAAAGTCGAAAATCAAATTTCTAAAACCATACGATTTTTGACAACATCAAACTTTCTATTTTTCTAGATTATTAGCCTTCCTAGAATAAAACTGAAAATAATAAACCAGAGAGACTGACTTAAGAAGGCCAGTATGGTTAAGCAAATTCCGGGGGGCGCAACAAAAAAATATTTAATCTACCATATCTCGAAAAATAATCATCATAGCAAAAAACGGTTTCCGGCATTTTACTCCTCAAGTCAAGGCCTTTCCAATGACATAATCTTTTTATCAGATTTTACAAAAAATTATAGCACGTTTTGGTGACGTCATCAATTATGACGTCATAATCTGACATTTTGTCACAACTCCCAAATTAAAATAAACTGGAGAACAAAGAAAGCTCACCTGCCAAACCTGGTTCAGAAATATATAAACCAAGCAAATATAGCCTTCATGAAACATTAGGGGGGTGGTTTGGCCCCTACGTGTATTTATCTATTTTTTTTTGTCCTACAACATAGATAATTTTTTTTGTTCTCCCTTAAACAAAACTGTAAACTGCAAATTCTTTCTTCATCTCTCCTGTCCTACAATTAGCCATAACTACTGTGATTTAACTCGAAAACCTAACGGCTCATTTACCCTCCAGTCTCATTTAAACAAGACTATAACGGTTACCTCATCTAAAACAAACTATATTAACTAACTAATAATGTTACAATATTTATATTTACAATTAGAAAATAAAGCTGTTCAACAACGTAAGTTAATTGTGTCTTGTTCTTTTTTTTAAAGTTATTTTATTTATTTATTTATTTATTTATTTTTATTAATTGAGCTGCTTGCATTTCTTTTATCCCAAGGAATTAAAGATCTCTTGGTAGGCAAGCTTGGTCATTAAACTTTATTGCCGTCCCTCTGTTATTGATAATATTTTAATATATAGAGCAGAAATCTGGCCAGAAATTTGTTTCAGATAAAATTGTTTTTCATTCCTAATGTCTGATGACGTTCTTATGAAAAAGAAATGTAAACCAAAATGAGTCGGTTAAACTGAATTGATTTTATGAAATCCTTTGCAAAGTTGTTGATGAACACTTGTATTTAGAGTTCAACAATAATCTGTAACGTAACTTTCTTGAAAATGTAGCTTGTGATTAGTCCTACTCAACGAATCCACAGATTTAACGAGTAGGACTGGGATGGAGCATTTTTAGTTTCAGCATTATAACCAAAGTCATATTCAGTTTGCCTTCCGGACGTGTCTTCAACAAAAGAAGCAGCATTATCTTCTGTTATTCCAATCCCATGATCAGCACGTTCACAAGAACTTCCTCCTCCACCAATCATCATCACTGATCCATCACCATTACCCCAGTCACACCAGAAGCCGATGTTGTTGGCGCTTTGGATGGTTCCACTGCACTCAGCCTGTTGAAACCCGTCTGTTGACTTGTACTGACCGCCATATTGAACCGTGCAGCTTGCCAAGCACTGGTCACTGGCCCAAACTTTGCCATTTCTAAAGTCACCATAACTTGTGATTTTTGATCGGAATGTTTGTCCAGCCAAACAGTCACCTGTGGTCTGTAATAAAGGAGTGTGACTGGGGTCATCACTGCGCGTGATCTTGAAGTCTACACCGCGGACCAACCAAAAAGCTGGTGAGATCATGTCAGCGTTAATGGATGGATCCGTTGTTGTTCCCATGGCAACTTGTTGGTCATACCACCAGCTACCGTCGTCACGCATCCAGTTTTTACTGTCGCTGTTTGAGAATCGGGCGATAAGTACCCACCCTCTGTGATACGTTGCCACGTCACAATAAACCTGATTTATGAATATGGGAAACGTAAAATCAAATAGCAAACCATTATTGGCTTGAGTGATACAGTATGCATACTTGTACGATACCTTGGAACAGCCATGGGGTCGCTTGTTTCTGTTGTTGTCGCAGAAACTGTGATGCAACACGTGGCCGGGCGCGCCCTTTCAACTTGCCCACAAACGATACCGCTTTGGTTTTATCGCCGTTCACAAAGACGAAATTGACGATTTTTATTACGACTTTAACGAGACTTTTCTAGACTGTTTGGTAAGCCGCGACAACAATAATTGCGAGCGACATTGTGCAGAAAACCGACGCATACCGACAGATTACTTGACGAATCATCCTACAGCCCGAATTCACCCAAAGGCAATAAAGACTTCAGTTATGATTCTTTTTAAACCACGGCTTGACATAAACATTGAAAAAAATTGCCTCAGATGATCACGGGAGATATATTTTAGCAGAGATTGTTATTGATAATACTAAAGTTGTACTGGTTAATGTTTATGCACCAAACGATCCAAACCAACAGGTTGTATTCCTAAGGGGGCTTTCAAATAATATCCTCGGTAAATATGGAAATGAAAATCTTGTGTTGGGGGGCGATTTTAATTGCGTAATCGGCACTTTAGACAAAAGAAGTGGCAAACCTGTTGACATTAGAAAAGCATCGACTATTGAACTCAAGGCTTTGATTAAAACGCATAATCTGCTCGATACCTGGCGCTACAAAAACCCGGGCTCATTTGGCCCTACGTGGGCGAACCCCTCGATGAAAATACAATGTAGACTAGATCACCTCTTCATTTCAAATCAACTGAGTAATCGAATTTGCGAGAGCAAAATAATTCCAAATATTTATTCTGACCACTCTGCAGTCCTGCTCTCTATATCTTTCACCGAACACGAACCCCCTCGTGGGCCAGGCTTCTAGAAATTTAACAACTCGTTGTTGTCGGACACGAAATATGTAGAATTATTGAATTTCTTAATTCCAGAGTTCGCCAAAAAGCATCAGAGAACTGAGGACAAGGGTTTGTTCTGGGAAATGATTAAAATGGAAATCAGAGCATTCACAATAAAATTTTCGAAAAAAAAAGCAAAAAGCAAGCGTGACGAAGAGTCTGCCCTTTTGTCGGAGATGATCAGGCTGCAGTGCAAGCTCCAGACAGCGTACAGCGATTCCCTAAGGAGCGAAATAGAAAGAGTAAAAACCAAGCTTTCAAAAATAGCAAGCGTTAAGACGCGTGGCACGATTATACGAAGCAGAGCGCGCTGGTATGAACATGGCGAGAAAAACAGTAAGTATTTCTACAATTTAGAAAAAACAAACCAAAGGAAAAAACATATAACGGCCTTAAAAGTCAATGATCACGCAAAATTAACCGACCCGAGGGAGATTCTTGAAGAGGAAGAGCGCTTTTTTAAACAGATATATACATCAAAAAACACGAATCCGAACGGCTCGGAGTTTATCGAATTCTTTAATACGGAAAATGTATTGTCAGAAGAAACTGCAAAAATTTGCGAAGGCATTATGTCTATCGATGAATGTAAACGAGCGCTTATGAAGATGGAAAGTAATAAAACACCAGGTACAGATGGCCTCACTTCAGAGTTCTATCGCTTTTTTTGGAACGCTGTTGGTAAATTCATGGTGGAAAGTTTTAATTATGCATTTCAACACGGATCACTTTCTATCTCTCAACGACAAGGTATTATCTCTTTAATCCCAAAAAAGAACAAGAACGCGGAATATTTAACAAATTGGAGACCAGTTTCGCTACTTAATGTTGACTACAAAATTGCGACCAAAACTATCGCTCTTCGCTTGGAAAAGATCTTGCCAAGCGTAATACATCCTTGTCAGTCCGGCTACGTAAAAAGTAGATTCATTGGAGAAAGTATCAGACTAATAGCAGACACAATGGACTTCACTAAAATTAAAAATATACCAGGTATAGCTGTTTTCTTAGATTTCGAGAAAGCTTTTGATTCAATTGAATGGAACTTTATCCAAAAATGCCTTGAATCTTTCAACTTTGGACCAAATCTCCGGCAATGGGTCAGCGTGTTCTATAAAGACATCTCTAGTTGTGTCATTAACAATGGTGTTGCCTCTAAACACTTCTACTTAGAACGCGGTGTCCGTCAGGGTTGTCCCCTTTCAGGCATACTCTTTGTTATCGCTATGGAGCTCCTTGCCCAAAGTATAAAACGGTCAAAAGACATCAAGGGCATACATATCCAGGGAAATGAAGAGGTCAAGCTCACACAGTATGCTGACGACACAACTGCCCTTCTTGCTGATGTCCAGTCAGTTTCTAATTTATTTTACTTACTCTCACTGTTTGAAAAATGCTCTGGCCTAAAAATAAATCAGGCAAAATCAGAAATGCTATGGCTTGGCTCCATGCGCCATAGGAAAGACGCAATTTGCAACCTCCAAATCAGCGATGATCCCGTTTACGCGCTCGGTGTGCATTTTACCTATAATATTGAATTGTCTCATAAGAAAAATTTCTTTGAAAAATTAGGATCCCTAAAGAAAACCTTAAGTGTCTGGTCCCGAAGAGACTTATCTATATACGGTAGAATAAATATTGTTAAAACGTTAGCCCTCTCCAAACTTGTATTCATCTCCAGTGTTATGGAGACTCCAAAAAACTTTGCAACAGAGGTCAATAAAATAGTGTTCGATTTTATCTGGAAGCAAAAACCCGCCAAAATAAAAAAGACAACCCTCATCAAGAAGAAATCGGATGGCGGTCTTGGCATGAAAGATTTTGTACTTTTCGATAAGGCTTTGAAACTAACTTGGGTAAAACGGCTGTGCTCAGACTCAGATGCACCGTGGAAGTATATTCCAAAATCGTTTCTCTCTACTGTCGGCGGTACTGACATCTTTCAATGTAATTATGACTACAACTTTCTTGATCTTAATGGCCATCTTCCTGAATTTTACAAACAAATTATTCATCATTGGCAAGAAATCGTGTCTACGACACCTCACAGCAAGACCGGATACTGTCTCAGACAATCTGGAACAACAAATTCATTACGATTGACAAAAAAATGGTATATCTACCTCATTGGCACCGAGCAGGTATAAAGCAAATTTCAGACCTTTTTGACGAGCGTGAAAATTGCTTCCTGCCTTTCCTTTCCTTGCGCAATAAATACATGCTAAATTGCAACTTTTTACAATATTATAGTCTTTTATCTGCGATCCCTCAAAGTTGGAAGAAGCTCCTTCACGTTAATTCTGGCGATTCTACTACACCTCCGCCGCCAATCTGTAATATAACGTGCAAGATGTTATACGACAAACTGTTAACCTTAGAAAATCTTCAACCTCCCACTTCAGAAAAAAAACTCTTATCATACGGCATCGCAAAAGAGAATCTAAATAAAATTTATCTTCTGCCTTTCACAGCCACAAAAGAAGTTAAATTGGCAATGTTTCAGCACAAAATTATACACAACATTTTAGCCACGAACAGTATATTATACAAAATGAACAAGGTTGCCTCCCCATCCTGCCCTTTCTGTCCCTCTGATAGTCAAAACATACGTCATTTGCTTATTAGCTGTCCGCAAGCGTCTTCCTTTTGGTATAAGTTCCAAAGTTGGTATTCTACTGTAAGTAACGCGAGTTTACTTCTCTCCGAGCCAGAGGTATTATTTGGAATTACTCGTCCTTGTACTCACCGTTTGACCCTCAACCACCTCATAATACTAGGCAAATATTTTCTTTATATCAACGCTCTAAATAATACTATGTTCGTTTTCAGCGACTTCATCTCATTAGTGCAGGATAAAATCGAGATAGAAAAATATATTGCTGCAACGTCGAATGGCGAAAGGGAATTTCAACAGAAGTGGAAATTCCTTCTCACTATTTAAGGCGTTTCCCGTAGTAATTAGTTGCAAGGTCTTTGTTTCTCTTTTTTTTTGTTTGTTTTGTTGTTGTTGTTGTTGTTTTTTTGTATAATTAAGTAATTACATTGTATTGTAATTCCTTAAGTAACGTAATGTGTAAGTCATAATAAGCAATCAATGTGTATTGTAAGTAAGTAACGTAATGCCAAGTATTGTAAATAGGTGTTTTTTTTTTTATGTATTGTAAGTGACGTTTGTAAGACGGTAAAAGCATTAGAAATAATAATAATAATAATAATAATAATGATGATGATGATGATGATGATAACAATAATGTAGTGTATTGTAAGTAGGTTAGTTATTGTTGTGAGTAGAGTAAGGCAATGTAAGTAATTGTGTGTTTAGCAATAAAAAAAAATAAAAAATAAAAAAAAAAAATAAAGACTTTGACGAGACGAGCGCAACTAGTTTGTGACACACCGGACAGCTGACGTAACGAAAACAGAAAAGAGAAAACAGATACCTTGAACGTGTTTTTCACAAGAACAACTACAACGCTGACTTTATTAGACGAAACATTTACCGACGTACTGAAGCTGATGCAACGAACAGGAACCCGACACCTGTACTTTAATATAGTGACTATACCTTACATTAAGGGCATATCTGAGACCATCTCAAGGATCCTACAGCCCTACAACATCCGTGTAGCCCACAAACCTTCAACTACGTTACGAAACTTACTGACCAACGTTAAAGACAGGAACGAACCCAACAACAGACAGAGAGCAGTTATGCTCCGACTGCCAAGCTTCCTACATTGGCGAGACTGGTAGAAACCTTAACACGAGACTGACTGAACACAGACGAGCCACGAGAAATGGTGATTCAAAACCAATTACATTGCTGTACAACATCAACTGAAAAACCATAACATTGACTGGGACTCTGAGCTGCTCAGTGTTTCACCTACGTACAGTACAAACTATTTTCAATGACTGACTCTGGAAAGCTGGTACACTAACTTAGAACAAACGTCTCTTAACAGATATCAACAACTACCGGCGCCTCACAAACTACTTGTCCACGACGTAAACGAAACCGACAAACGGACTTCTAACAGACCGATTGAATTTGACTAAAACTAGACGGACCTCAAACCGACCAGTTTGACTAACAGTAGACGGATCGAAACCAACCGATGACTGAAAACAAATTTTAAACGAGTTTTTCAGCCAATACCATCATGACTATACTGAGCAATTACGTTCAACGGACCAGACTTATAACATCATCGACTGACAAACACTATTCACTTAACACTGAAAATGACTTCCGCTCAGGTTGTCGATATATCAGCCACCAACAACGGTTCTTATTAGAACTACCTTTATCCGGACGATCACACCATACAAACTACTGTCCGATACTCCTAGGTTCAAACCATTTATTACCATGTTTCAATATTCTGCCACACAATCTAAAACAAATTTATATTGCTAGTGGCTAATTAAAGAACTTACCGCAAATTTAGAAGCGCTTACTGGACTTGCTTGATAGACGCCATCGCTTTTTGCATGTCCTCCCTTAGTCTGTTCACAAACTGCATGCACAACAGGGTCAACAAGAGAGGATAAGATAGTAATTACACAAAAAAGGTAGTCCTCTATACAAAACTTTGGTCGGAATGGCCTTAAGCGCTGATGCACCGCCTTTATACTCACGAGAGTTTTCTTAGGTGCAAGGAAATGTAAAAAGGACAAAAAACCCGGTTGAGCCTGTCCTTTATCCTCACCATAGATCCAAAGGAGGGCCTGCTCACTGCTACGCAGTGGATGCTGATAGATGAAAAGATTATTGAAGCTTGAGGGTAAAACAGGATTATATCAAAATTTGCCAGCTGCCACTATGAGTAGAGCAGTTCGTGGCTGTAATTTTACGGATACAGAAGAGCCTGAAGCTTGTTTTGCTCTTTTTATTTTAAGTTTTAAAAGAAGCGGTAAACACAATGTTTCTTTCGTAGATCCACCACTACACCGACTTCTTTGAGGCATCCCTTAATGAGCTAGTAAAAATGAGTGGCCATTACACAAATCACACCATTTCGGTTAAATTATGAAGTGTTTACGTGGTGCTAATTTAGCTGATTTCGAAAGAAAGAACCTGTTAGCTTCAAAATTGAAAAAAGAATAACAATAGCGAATTTTGTTAAATAGCAACAAAAAAACTGCCCGTATAGATATTGAGGTCCTGCTTTAAAGGTTAGCTTTGTATTACTGAAAAGATACCTTTGGGTTGGTCTACTAAGTTTTGGAGTAGTGCATATCAACATATATATTCTAAATCTATTTGCCATCGAGGAACCTTGATTACCTGTTTCTAACGTTTGAATACTCAGGGCCGTTGGTGATCGTGTGGATCCAAGTTTGTTTGTGGCTGTGCACATGTACGTTCCAGTGTCCTCAGGTCTGAAGTCCTGAATAGACAACGATCCATTATTGACACTGGTACGTCCTTTCGGGAAAGCGAAAAGAGGACGAGACCACTGAATTACCGGCGGTGGAACGCCAAAGGCTTCACATTGGAGATCGGCTGTTACTCCCTCGTAAAATGTATGTGAACGATCTGGCATTTTAGTCAGATGTGGAGGAACTAAAACCCAGAAGAATGAAGTCGTGAATTAGAATTATCGTGACAGTAAGGAAGAAAATCCAAAACATATCGAAAATGCTGTGAATGAACCATGTGGTTACAAATTACAGATTTCAAAAGAACACAAAAACACTTCAAGGAGATATCCCAAGAGGTATGTCACGATAGTTTAAATTATTTTACGCGGATTTTGTTTTTTTTCTCATATTCAAGGTATACTCAAAAATAATAGTTTATTTAAGGTAACAGACCAAAAGAACGATAATAAACTGTACCAAGCAAGGATAACTACGACTGAGGAAGAATAAGAGTTATGACAAAAGACAAACTTGAAATAAAATGGAAAACTCCTTTAGTATGTTCCTCCCAATTCCCGTTAAACTTCATTCATGACGGATTAAATTGCTTTCTAAAACTGACCGACTCATTGTTCTTTATTGCAAACACCCTCTTGTTGCTTACAGAATTTAATGCTATATATTCCCCTCGTAAGCTTCTTATGAGGTCCTCTAATTCGCATCAGCTGTGCACATTTTTTCTAATTTTGTAATGAGTACACAGCTACGTATAATTAATGACCAAAATAGTAAGAGCGACCCACCTTCCACGACAAGAGTGGTGATTTTCTGATCCTGTCCCAGAGCACTTATCGCTTTACAGACATACTTTCCTGTGTCGCTGTAAGATGACTTCGGAATTTCAAGTTTGCCATCATTTGTAGATAGTGCTTCTTCTCCAAGTGATCCATTAACTTTGCCCCAGGTCACCGCAGGCATTGGATTTCCACTGGCCGAGCAGTAAAATGTAGCGGTCTGGTTCTCAGTGGCTGTTTGAGTGACAGGTGATACAGTAACCTCTGGAGATGAAATGGATTCACCAGGATCTCCCTTCAGTCCCGTCATTCCCCGGGGACCAGCAGCGCCTGTTATATATGGCAAAAAATCAGGCACTGGGTGTGTACCGATCATAACAAGAACCACTAGTTAACCACCAGTTATAATGAATGTGACATTTCACAATAATTCTCAAATTTCTTACAAGCGTATTGACTTATTTAATTTTTATTACTTACAGTTCAACCCCCACTACACGGCCACTTTCGAGAAGATTAATAGTGGCTGCTTAAAGAGGGCTGGCGGGTTAGTAAAGGTAAAAACAATAGAAAAGCCCTCATCGGGGCATTAATTACTGGCCGCCTAATAGGGGTGGCCGTTTAATAGTTGGGCGCTTAATAAGAGTTCGACTGTATTTATTATTTTTACTCCAGCGCTGGGTTGCCGTTCGAAAGCCAGTTAACGCTAGCCCAGGATTAAAAGTTAACCGACTGGTAACAATTTCTCTTCTACAGAAATGTTTTTCATGCTTATTTTTTTGTGTAGTTTGAGATCACTGAAGCTCAAAACTGAAGGACAAATAATACAAAAAAAAAAA
>NW_028301563.1:27332500-27382500 GCF_042242905.1 Orbicella faveolata
CGCGGTTCAGTTTAACAACAGAGAAGAAAGGCGAGTCACAAATTGTCGGGAAGTTCTATAAATTAAATTGCTGTCGGTCTTTTTCAGCTATAAATTATCTAATTATACATGTATGAGGAATTCGAAAGAATATGAGCCTTTCCGTGACACGGTAGACTAAATGGGTATTGTACTGGGCGGGAAATTCGTCCGATATTTTCATCAGTGCATGTCCGACCGGTTCTCAATCACCTCTGGATGGGGTGTGTAAAAGGAAACTTTGGATCTCACTTATTCATTATTACTTCAATATTGGGACTTTTTCATTGTTCATTCATTTTAGGTGATATTCATTAACAATAGTTCACTTTATTTTGGCAAATTGAATTCCCTTTAGGCATCCATTTCCTCATACTTAAGTGCAACACACATACATAATTCATGCTGCTTTGGCTGAATTCTGCTTGCTGGGCAATCACGTTCAACACTCCTAAGTGGGACACATTGGCAAAAGGTATGCAAGTTTATTTTGGTAGCAAGCTTAGAAAGCTTAAATTACAAACACACCAACCTATTAGTCCAGCAAAGCGAGGGAGAAACCGCCAGCTGATGTGGTAAATCGATAATTGGGGGGTGTAGGTAGGTAAAATTCCCTTCACTCGCTTGTAGACTGCAAAACAGTCGTTTTCGGACGATTTCGGAAGGCGCGAAGCGCCGTAAGCGCGATCCTCGCGTCTGAAGCGCGCGAGCCTCACACGCCCGTAGGGCGTCTCTCCCTATTCTCCCTCGCCGTTTTTACACTCGCTCCAGACCTTTCGTCCGAATATTGACCGTCGCTTGCGTACGGAAAAAAATACGACTGTTTTGCAGTCTACTCGCTGGGAATGCTACGCAAAAGAGAAGGTGGAGTACATTCAGCGATATCTATATCCCAGATGATAGAAACTCCCCCAATAGAGCACTAGGTCTAGTTAAATCACAAGCGACATAAAATATCGGATTTTTCTGGGCGTGAACAAAAGGGGTTTTTTGAGACGACCTACACCATCCCTGCTGAGTTGCCGCTGTATTTTTCAAATCCTTCATAGTATATAGTTTAATCAACAGTTCATAATTGAAAGCGACTTTCCTTCTTGGCCAAGAATGCATGCGAGATGAAAGGAGGTTAAAGGAAATCCTTCGGATTTTGTATTAAACGTTTTTATGGCTATTAGTTTGAAGGCCGTAAGAATAAATTTATTCTCAGTTTGAAGCAATCTTTAACAAAATTTTACCTTTAATTTCTTCCTTCGTATCACGAAACACGGATTAACTTTGATCACAATAAAGTTCGTTATACAATTCTAAAAAGACTGTGTATGGCCGTTTTAGAAAAATGGAAGCACTGAACAGCTTCAAAGTTTACTTTTTCGAGGATTTTGCCTCCAGTGGTATGCTCTCGATATAATTATAAGGCGTGTTATTCCGTTTCTTAACTGTTTTCCTGCTCTCCGTAGACAATTAGTATTTAAGGAATTTGTTTTAAGAAATTTAAGTTGAGCTTCCTGCTAAATGAAATCCTTCCTGACAGAGGACGACAGGAATTAAGTTTAGCCAGTTATAATGAAACTAGATTTGTCCAAAAAACGGTCAGTGCATATCATCCTCGCTTTCTGAGTCACAGTCAAAAATGCTTTCAACGAGAACTGGGGTGAAATTTGGAATGACAACTGCACAAAGAAATTGAATATCAGCTTAACTAACGAGAGCAATTTTAGCCGCCTTTGTTTTCATTTCTCAGTACTCGGGAAGTTTTGGCAGTAACACACACGTGTGCCACACAGGATGGTCGACCAATTGCTCTAAAAAAAAAAAAAATTATTATTTATCTATCATGGGGGTAAAATGCTGCTTTGTTGCGCTGTCCCTCTCTGTAGTGGTTCTTCAACAAGATCCATTACAATAGATATACGGTCGTAATATAAACTTTTGATGTACCTTATTTCTAATCACGGCTACTTAACGAATCCACACATTCAAAGAGTAGGACTGAGACGATGAACCTGTACCATAACCAAAGTCATATTCCGTTGAATAATAAAAGCTAGCTTCATCTGCTTCGCTTATTCCAATCCCGTGATCAGCACGGTCACAAGAACTTCCTCCTCCACCAATCATCATCACTGATCCGTCACCATATCCAATTCTAGCGTCTGAGTCACACCAGAAACCGATCTTGTTGGCGCTTTGGATGTTTCCATTGCACTCAGCCTGTTGAAACCCGTCTGTTGACTTGTACTGACCGCCATATTGAACCGTGCAGCTTCCCAGGCACTGGTCACTGGCCCAAACTTTGCCATTTCTAAAGTCGCCATAACTTGCGATTTTTGATCGGAATGTTTGTCCAGCCAAACAGTTACCTGTGGTCTGTAACAAAGGAGTGTGACTGGGGTCATCACTGCGCGTGATTTTAAACTCTCTGCCGCTGATCAACCAAAAGGCGGGCGAGATCATGTCAGAGTTAATGGATGGATCTGTTGTTGTTCCAACGGCAACTTGTTGGTCATACCACCAGAGTCCATCGTCATGCATCCAGTTTTCACTGTCTGCGTTTGAGAATCGGGCGACTAGTGTCCAGCCTTTTTGTTTATCTATGTCACAATACACCTGGAAGGGGAGGGAATAGATCAAAATCAGTCATTGTTATTGTTATCATTATCGTTATCGTTATCGTTATTGTTAATGTTGTTGTTATTGTTATTGTTGTTGTTTTTATTTTTGTTGTTGTTGTTGTCGTTGTTATTGTTATTAATATTGTTATTATTATTTTCAAAGTGATACAACGTAATTTTGGTTCTGTTTAGGTTACTTTGAAAGTACGTTCAAAGACATAAATAGCGTGATATGTAATCTTCCAATGGTGTTTGTTGAAACTGGTAGTTTAAGGACGTTTGGGCTAATTGTTTTTGGGCAACCTTACTGCGCGCGCAAATTAACACGCCACGTCATGCATGAACGCGGGCGCTAAGTACTAAAATAAACAATGATAGGGTAGATGGCCATTGCTAAAGCTTGTCCTGGATTTAACGATCTTAAACGTTCGGTGACCCCTTCTTTTCTCATGATGGATCATTTTCTCTACCGATTTTCTACGTTTAGCGAAAAAATGAAGAATTTTGCAAATGCACCATCGAATTCCGTTCTTTTTAGCTCTTTGTTTGTCTGTGCGACGGTTTCAAATTTCTCTTGAAGGGTTAAGTTTTGTGAAAATGTTGGTAACATTGGACTTATTTACGCAACAGACCCAATCCTACAAAACATGACTAAGATCGTTTGCCTCCGTTTACTCACCGTCGACTTTTTAACTATAAACCCCTGTAGACCATGCTGAATTACGTGCGCCAATTTTTTTTAAAATCAGGGTAGTTTTCTACACGCTTTATCTCTGAAACGAAGTTGGTGACCCCCATGTTTTTTTTCTTCTTTTTGGCGTTTCTGTGACAAGTAACTCATTATCTGACTGTAGTAAGAATTTAAAACGTCCTTAAAATACTAATTTAAAAAATTACCTTAGGATTGAGTTATCAATGAGCCATTCATACATTCATTTTTCGTTTATTTTTTTAATATCTTACCTGAAATTTGGAATGCTTTATTTCAAGTTCATAAATTCCAGGTACTCCTTTTGAATGCTTGGCAAGGACTGCTGCACAAGAATCTGTCATTTCGGAAATAAGTTCAGTAGTTAGTTAATTAGTTAGTAAGCATCATCCACTGCGCTATAAATTCTGGTTTTTGGCAAGACAAACAAATAGTCCCTTTTCCGCTTCTTTTCTTCTTTTTATTTTATAACGTATAATTTATCGCTTGTATTTTTATCGCTTGTAAATTAAAAATCAAGGGTAGCCCCGATAACATATCGCAACTGTGGCCACCCTGTTGCAACGTGTTGCAACAAGTCGGGTGTTGTTGGCTAAAGTTTAGAGATGGTCAAATTTTTTATGCAACATTTGTGGATGTGGCATGATGTTGTACTCGTTTGGCCAGGTTCGTGTAATTATGCTACTCTAGGGCATGCGCATTAGTTCGATTTGCAACACCAAACATGTCGCAACTCGTTGCAACAGGGCGACTAAACGAGCGCAACATGTTGCTCCCAACAATGTTTAGACATGTTGCGCTGAAATGTTGCGATCATTTAGCCGGGACTTAAGAGAGTTAGTCCCCCATATAGTCGTTTTTCTTTGGGATATCTCTCTTAAGTTAATTTTAGACATGGTACCCGGTTCTCCCTGAAAGATGGGATAATGCTTTAAAATACGTTGGGTGGGTGTTTTTGTAGAGGATAAAAATACGTGAAAAGGAGCCTAGGTTGTCCACTGGAGGAAAATCCGCGTCACTGGATTGGCTACTTCTATACCATCCTGAGGTTTACTAAACCACGTAGGATTGATATAAAAAGACGGATAACGGATTACCTTAGTAGACTGAGGGGATATACGGGGGAATAACTCTGCTACCGTTCGTCCTATCATGATATGCGTTGCTTCCATTTGTCACAATGCAAGTAAACATGTAAAAGATAATTTTGAAATACGAAATGTGGTATTTAAAGACAAGAAACGTCACCGCAATTTTGTACCTAACCTAGGCAGCTACAAAAATGAAGCATGCAGACTGAAAATTTCACTCTTGAACAATTTCATCTGAGGATGTGCTACTAACAGATATCATGATCAGTTGGCTTAATAGCTTAGTTGGCAGAGCGCGGCATCGGTATTGCAATAAATCAAGGGTTCGACTGAAGAGCCTGATTATGTTTTAAGGCGTTATTTTTACAACACAACTGACAGAGATGACGGTCATGTCTCTCGATCAATGGCTCTGAATTTGTCACAATGTTTGAAGAGCTTAGGAGGAAATTAACGTGGAATATCATTAGTGAAGAACAATACGAGATAGTATTACTCTTAAAATTACCACGCTTTTTTTGAAACCCCAAAGTTGTGACAGCTGTAACTGAACCAAGTTTGTTTCTAGCAGTACAAACGTTTGCCCCAGAGTCTTCCTCGGCGAAGTTTTCAATGCTTAATGTTCCATTTCTAACAGAGGTTCTCCCTTTTGGCAAAGCCGCAAACGCACGTGCCCACTTGATTACTGACGGTGGGTAACTGAAGGCTTCACAAGTTACTGTTGCTGTAGTCCCTTCGTCGATTAAGAGAAAGCGATCTGGTACTTTGATCAGCTTGGGACCAACTGTTGAGAGAAAAAGGGATACAATCATACCTGTAATAAATTGACATTTAACACGATTAAATCTTATAATTAAAGGACTCTTAAAAACTTTTTAAAAAAAAAAGCTAAAAGAAAATAACACGATATCAACGACAACAACAACTCGACCAAGCTAAAACACGATCAATTTTGCTCTCTTTTTTGTTTGTTTGTTTGTTTGCCTTTTTGTTTGTTTGTTTTGTTTTGTTTTGTTTTGTTTTGTTTTGTTTTGTTTTGTTTTTCACAGCTAGGAGTCGAGTACCTTTAAAAGGACGTAATCCTCATCTAATCAATGTTTTTTTTCCAATAATCGTTATGTACGTCTCAGGCGCGGCGCTTATTCTAGAGAGGTGCATATTTATATTTTTTCGCAGATCTCCGGCAGGCACTGCTTCAAGTAGTTCCGGAGGGCCTTTGTATTCATACTGGTACTGGAAGCCGGTCAAGTTTCAGATCACTTAACCGTACATTTTTTTTTTTTTTTTTCGATTTCCAAAGGTGCAGCAGGCTGGATTCGTCCAACGTCACATCTGTTTATACTGTGTCAGTATGCTTAATTATTTTCATTTTGCTATATGTTTCGAGCTTTGGTAGGGTTCAATATTTAGCTCTTATTAATCGAGCAAGAAGTCTGTATGGGAGAATCTTGACCAAGATAGCGAGTAGAGACCAGACGCCGTGAGGTCTGCACACACGACCGAGGGTCAAGAATTTCCCATACAGACCAACTAAACTCGATTAAGTAGACGTTTATTATCTGTAAACAAGAAAAAATTAATTCGTTTAATGTAACTGGTTTGCACCAGTTGACATTTTTGTTTGCGAACGGCAATGAGCTGAACATTAATCTGCCAAGGTGTCTCGTCCTCTTTACTTTTTTTGCTCTTCCATGTAGTCAATATTTTTTTTGTTATTTTAGAAGAACATAGTCAATATTTTTGTATTTAGGAGAAAACAGTCCTTTTCACCGCAAAATGTAACTGGTCTAGATGGGAAAATCCTGACCGCGGTAAATATCGATTTTAATCAATCAAATTCGTGAATTTGGTAGTTCGCAGTACTTGTGAGACACAGCCATATAATACAAGTAATATAAATAAAATCAACTTTAGTTGAAAGAAGTTTAAACGCATGCACAAAGGCACTGAAATCACTCAATTCATTAACTGTCGTTATTCAATTGTCAAGTTTAAACCTGGTGAAATAAATTAATGAAACTAACATTAAACAGCCACAACGACAAAGTAAACAACTTATGAAAGTTTTTTTTTTTTTTTTTTTACCTTCCACAATAAGTGTAGCAGTCCTCTCATCACTTCCTAAACGTTCACTGCTATACACATATAATCTCCTGAGTCACTGAATGTTGACTTGGTTATTTTAAGGGCGCCATTTTTATCGCTGACAAAGCTCCCTGCCACAAGAGAACCATTGACTTTGCTCCAGGTCACCTTAGGTTTTGGGCTCCCTCTAACGGAGCAGTTAAATGTAGCAGTCTGGTTCTGAGTGACTGTTTGAGTAACAGGTGATACAGTAACCTCTGGAGATGAAATGGATTCACCAGGATCTCCCTTCAATCCCATGAACCCTCTGGGTCCAGCATCACCTGTTAATTATAAATTGTGTCAACAATTAAGAAATGGTAAGCGTGCAGCGTGCAACTGTCGAGTTATGGATGTACGTGGGAGGTTGCTAAGCACGAAAGAAGCGTAAGAGTCGCACGGGGCGATAACCGAGTGCGACTCTAGCTTCTTGAGTGTTAAGCAAACTAGCCAAGTGCATCCATAACTCGATAGTTGCACGCTGCACGCTTACCATTTCATTTATAACATTGAGAATTTTTAAAAACATTTTTTTTTATTGAATCTCGCCCCTCTTACATGAAGTCAAATTCAAGATCAACCGCGCGAAAATGTTCATTCAAAATCTGACAAAGCGACACAACAACAGTTTTCGTTGATCGCGGTGGTTTGCTCGATTTCAGACAAACAAACAACTTCAAACTGCTCAGTTAACTTAAATATTAAGCTAACAACAAACGAAACTTGCTGTCGGTAAAAACGTTTCTCAAAAGTTAGTAAAATTTGGATCGGTTTTCCGAAGAATTCAAGACAAACTTTTGGTGGTTGAGCTCTCTGTCCTTCACGGCCTCTGCGGCAAAATTAAAGAAAAGAACAGTATGGAACCGGACATTTCTTACAGCTGTAAAAGCGAGAGTGGGAAAGAAGGCGAAAAAACACCCGGCTTTGAGCTGTTTAATTTGAGATGCTCTTCTTCTCCGTTTTAAATTGATAAGTTGCGCCTTTAAGGTTGAATTTGAAGAGATGATCTGAACGACTTTAAGAAAAAAAAGGTCTTTGTTATTGGCTAAATTCTTAACTGAACAAATAAAATAAGCTTAACTGAACAGAAAACTGAGACTTGAAGGAAAATGTTAGAAATGTAAGCTTATATTTGTGCACGATGCAGTCGTTCCTTCAAGAGGCTGTTCTTTCAAGAGTTCAATTTGCGATCGAGCAAGACTGAAACCCGCGTCGACTGAAATAATTCATCAGGCTATCAATATTTAATAAAACTTCCTTTATTAAAGCTTGGTTAAAGTATTATCTTTAACGTTTTCGAACCTCGTATGAGCTTGGTATGAGGCTCTACTTAAAGCAGAAATTTGGTAAAACTTTCATGTACAAGTCTTGCTCACCGAAATCATTTCAATGGCTTTCCTCGCAAGAAAAGTTTTAGAATAAAACCTTGTACTGAATTTTATTGTCGACAAATAGCTGAAAATTTCTTTCTAAAATTCCCGTCGTGCATTATTACCCAGGCAGTGAGGCCTGGGTTTAAATTTCGGCTCCGTTTTTGTTTTTGTTTTTGTTTTTGTTTTCCTCGTTTAGTCACAAATGGCCATCTGGTCTCTAACGCGCATGCGTCACCCCTGCATGCGTACAGCACATGGAATTTACATAAGTTGCCGTCGTGAAAAGTTAGCACGGATTCCTTGATTTCTAGGGCGATGAAATCACATACAAACGAGCACAGTGTTCGCGGTAGACCAACACTAAAGGACTTTTTAAGCGTTTTCGCAACGGGTTGGTCTGCAAGACTTACGAGAAATCAATTTACGAGCGAACATTTTGAGTGAATTTATCAAGAATCATGTTATACCAAAGGAGCCATCAACCGGGGCTATCAACTCTTCCGCTTGATAAAAAGCATCTTCAAAAGCGTCATCGTATGATCGTGAACCAAGCAGAATCCCAGCGCGAACTCAAGAACTTCTGAGCAACCAGAGCAGAAAGGTTAGAGAATTTGTTTACGAATGTACCTGTTCGAGTACACCTAAGTAAAACGCTCTGAGAAACTTCGTAAAGTATAATTAAGATAAAATCTCGAACTAAACGATATTGTCTCGTTATTTTCTTGTAACAGAGTTATGTGTCTTTACAAGAGTGAAACCCATGTAGCGAATTATTGTACATTTAAGCTGAAAGAAACTAATGTACATGTATGTTGACCCCAGCAAAACAATTCTTGGCTTGCACTGTCACGCAATCCTGACGCAATAAAAAATTCATTCGACAACGATTTAGTAGATTAAATCAAGAAATTATGATGTTATAGGACATTAATAAAGATGACACTTCGCTAATTCTTAAGTCTGCGCGTTTTCCCAAGCTCAGATATTCGTCGAAATATTTTGCACAAATTTGCAGAGACCAGTACCTCCGCGGTACGCCAACATTGCGGCCGGAAAATAGTGTAAACATCTGGAGCTTACTTTGGCTATCTAGGCGACTGATTATCTCTACTGAACAAACAAGCATTTACATACAAACAAGCATGTACATACAAACAAACAAGCATTTAGCATAAGCTCTTTTCCTAGTACTTCAACTGCTGATTGGGCTAAGAATCACGACATTAGTATATGCTTTTCGACAAACGCGTTCGTAGGTCTATGTCACGCACCGCCATAACTCGGAAATTCAAAATGTCTCGCTTGCTTGAGAAACGCAAGTAACAACGACAAAGGCTGAGGGAAATACACTGAAACGTTTATAGGCTGATATAAAGACCTTGACTCTTTTCTTGCCCTAAAGACCTGCAAACGTGTAATAAGCTATTAATCGATGACAAGAAATGCAACCAAAAGCAGAAGAGCTTAAGCACATCGATTCGATTGAATTTCGTACAACTTCAAATGCAGAACATTTAACTCAATTGCAATATAGCGAGTGCTTCTCAGTATAACGACTGCCTGGGTACACGCAGCAAAGCGTCTAGTTAACCTCAAAAGGTTGATACAGACCAGTTTGTTACTTTCTTGGTCCCTCTCCGAGCGCCGAGTGCCTTTGTTCAACCAGCTGATTCAACTCCTGCTCGCTTAAATTAGCAAATCTCTTAGGTGGAGGCACGGCAAAAAAACTTGAGCTCGAAATGCGGTGGCTCGCAGGAGTAATCTTCAACAGCGCCTGAAGAATTATTCGATTTTTCCATATTTTAGGAGAAGAAAAATAGGAATTGTGTTTTAAAAAGTGTCAACATCGATAAAAAAAATTGTCGAGAAAAAGTACAAATAAACAAACTGTCGTCAGCGTGCAACCCACGGGCAAATGGATCGAGCGTATTAGCTAATCAGAACGCGCGCTTCGCTAAGGCTATGTTAGAAATCAGTTGAGAAGAATAATCTAAATCCCTGAATAATTAACTCCTAAGCAGGGAAAGGAATAATGACTTTATCAAATAACTAAACTTCCGCTGAAACCAGAGGGTAAAGATGATCAGACAAATGAATAGTTCAGGCCAGGTGTGTTATATTATCCGTTTTCTCTTGATTTGTGGCTTATTTCTGAGTACATATTCCGGTATTCAGTTAGATAGAGATACTTATGGACAGAAGGGCAAACAAACGGATGAAGGAGCGAGGCCAGGGAACAAACGACCCAACCATCCCACCAATCAGCTACAGAGGTACCAAGGTCAGCAAAGGAAAGAAGGAGTGAACAAATGAACCGACGAACGTGAAAGCGAGGAAACGAACAAACGAACGGAACACCGAATGAAGGCATTATAGAAGGATATGCGGATGAATAAGCAATTCCTATGCATGATTCTAAAGGTGCCCTGGCATATCATCACCAAACATTCAATCGATCGCAAGTGTCTTTTTCGATTTCATGATTACCTTTTACAGTGATTTACCTTTTTCACCCTTTTGTCCTTTTTCTCCTTGATTTCCTATAATGCCTTGCTGACCGTGTCTACCAGGCAAACCCATGATGCCTTGCTTTCCCTTTTTACCCTTGGCACCTTGCACTCCTCGTCTTCCTCGAGAACCTTTGCTTCCTTTCTGACCGGGAGGTCCTGGGACGCACACTTTCTCCAATGGCTGACACAGTGATGCTGGTTTGAGTTTATTGAACTGTTTGGTGATTTCATTACGGACATCTTCTATGCTGAGAGATTTGTTGCTGACTGAGATCAAGCTGCGGCGAACTCTGGTGTTTGTTGTCTTTTCGGTATCTAAAAAAACAGGTAATTAACATAGACATAGTTTTACTGTAGACTGTGGGCATACCTCTGCTATTTAATTCGTTTCAAGGTAATAGCCGACGTGTGCGCGCATGCTGGTTTGACTGGTTTCATTTCAGACATAAGGTATGAAAACCGTGACGGTATGTCAAATACTTCACTTCTTACAAAGAAGCAAAGCTGTAAAACATACGTTTTTCTTTATATTTCCATTCTGATTTCACCTCGAAACAGATACTGTAGATGGAGAAGCCTCTTTTAAAGGCTTTGCCTGCGTGTTTTTAGCCGAGCGATTGTTGTGGGCGTAGGAATTTTTTTCTTTTACCACCGATTAATTTGATCAAGCCACAAAAATAACATCTCCAATATTCTGATACTAAGTAGGCTAACGGCTGGCTCAATCGACTCAAGAACGCAACTAAACTTAGAAAAGGAGTTTCTCTACTTAGTGTCAAAGTTTCTCGAAAACTGACGAAAGGAAATAGGAAGAAAAACGTATCTTTTACCGCTTTGTTTCTTTGCGATCTTGCTCCGATTACCCATAACACCCCTTAGAGCATGAAGTGGTCTATTGAACTCCTTACATCGATATCGTGATTAACTAAGAGAATTTGAACTTTAAGGTCGTTATGTATAAAATAACGAAAACAGAAGTCACATTGAAAAACAAATTTCCGTTATTTTACAATCCATGATACGAGAAGATCAACTTCAGTTTTGTGTGATCATTGAAGTTTAGTAAACAGACCTCCCGTAATTTGATTCACGGTCGGCTCTGAAAGCTGGCGGGTTTGACGTTGTCCGTTTCAGACATTCAGGTGTGCCAAATGAGCCAAATATTTCCCTTCTTATACCGAGGCAAAAATAAATGGAACTCTATATAGCGCTACTTGCTCAGAGGTCTTTAAAAGTCGCTCTGTATTAAGACTATTAAACTGAAAAGAAAAACAGATGTCAGAGTGATAACTAACCAGAACTCCGCTATTTTGGTATCAGTGTGACAAGATGATTAGTTTTGTCTAATCTTTGAAGCTAAGTTCAGTACGCAGACTTCCCGTAATTTAATCAGTTACGTGTATTAAAGTGGAATCTCTCTTCTGTTGAAAACACATCGCAACGAAGAATAAAATGAGTTACGAGTATTCTAACTGTATAAGCCAGATACTTTGTTTTTCATCCTCTTAGTAATTTGTGATAAAAAGTTCACACAAGAATTAATCGTTTCCAGGAAGAAGCGGCAGAAATATTTCAAGCGTCTAAATGAACTATATAGCATTGTTATATAGCTGGCATTTTTTCCCGCTATATCGCACCCATTCATTGGCTAGGTCATTTCCACATGACATCAAACAATAAAACTGTTTCGCGCCAAACGCCATGAGCGGACAACATTGCGAGACTGACTTTGACGTCAAACGGGAAACAGTTCACTGTTACCCGCGAAATGTTGACCGCTGTTGCAAGTTATTTGTAAGTAAAGTGATTATTTGTTTTCACCGGTTTGACCCATTTGTTTCGCTATACAACAAATCACTTACTGACTGGTTCCTTGGGCAACAGTGAATTTTGTTTCCCGAGAATCTCTGTTCCCCTCGGGACCAGTCATTAAGTGTTGATTGTTTCATACAATCAACCTCCCCGACCTTATTCAGTAAAGATTCATCTAAATGACTCAGTACTGTAACGTATAAATGAATAAAACTGACAATCAAAAAAGGGTCGTCCACTTACTCTCTGGTGTGTACAATTCGTTTCTGTGATCTGTTGTTTGCTGTGATCTGATCTCGATGCGGCTTTCCATTTTCGAAATTCGCAGTTCGTTCATCTCTGTTTTCCTGTTGATCGATTCCATTCTCAAAAACAGCGCAACAATCAACAACAACGAAATAAAGGACAGAAACGAAGAACCTTTGTGGAGAACGTCGCCACATTTGGATGAAGTTTTCTTGTTTGGTTCCATGATCGGTTCTAATTAACAAACAGTTGTCTGAACAAGCTGGACTGTCGTGTAAACTGAACGTTTGATTTCCTTTTAGCAGCGGTTTCGTGTTCCTGTATACGGGATACACCAAGGCATAACTGTAAAGCGAAACCGTTATCAATTGATCTGTTATCGTTTGGAAGTAATTTTAACCTTTCTCTGAGTGCTAAGAATATCTCCCGACATGAATGTAAAATTACTTGTTTTGTTTATCAGTGGGCGAGGGGGGAGAATCTTGTAAGGGTCATTCTGAAAAAACACTGAGACTTCTTCGTTTACTACATACTGTAAACCCCTGGCGGAGGTTGATTGAGGGTGAGGTGGGGGGAAAGCCTTCCCCCCACGCCCCCTTCCTTCCACTTTTCTCTTTTTAATTCAATTACGAGCGGTAAATTTTAAACGAACACAATGCAATTAATGCCACGCGTCAGCTTGTTAATCGCTTATTATATTCCGGGGCCATCGCACCAAATCAACAGCGAACAAGAATTAAACGTAAAGAAAAGGAAAGCTAAGAAGTACCTGAAAACCTGAACCCGTAAATGATGGCTTTAATTCATGTATTTTATACCTTTGTTCTTCAAAGTTTTAAAATTTTTTTACTTCGTTCCATGATCGGTTGTAATTACTAGAACAAACAGTTGTTTGAACAAGCTCGACTGTCCTGTAAACTGAACGTTTGATTTCCTTTTAGCAGCAGTTTCGTGTTCCTGTATACGGGATATGCCAATACATAACTGTGAAGCGAAACCGTTATATTATTGATCTGTCATCGTTCAACAAGAACATTAACCACGAAGTGCCAAGGATGATAAATATCGTGTTTTTCCTGGCAAGGACATGGTTATTTTTATTCTCAGAGGTGCTATGTGGGTTTCCTGAAAATCTTGCAGGGGTCAACATAATAAGACTACTGAGTGACGGTAGCCCGTCTCCGTCAGTTAATTCAGTTATAGCTGGTAAAATATTTCATACATTAACAATTAATAGTACAAGTAATGTCGACGCTGTTTTTTTTAAGGGTCACAAACTCGTAAGAGTAAATACTTGACTGTAAATTTGCATTTGTTTTTGTGTGTTTCACGTGCCATATTCTCACCCTCCTGTTTTCGACAAAAGTGTGTTTCCCCCTCATAAACGCATTCGTTATTGCCAACAAGGACGAATTTATACACATCCGGATAATTTTTATTTTTTCTCTAAAGCGAGGCACTTAGGGTGATGGCCGAATTTTTAGCTTTGTGCTTTTTTTTATTTGATAAACAGTCTGAGTTTATGCCAATATAGAACTGATCATATTTAAATAGTGATTGAGGGGCAGGAAGTGGGAAGTTTGTGGAACACGACTTGGTTAACCAGCTTAAGACATTTCGATGTATCCTGGAAAACGTACATGCCATAAAATGGAGAAGTGCTATACGTAGTCTGCAAATCAAATGTTTGTTAAATGTCGACTTGAAACTCTGATATTTCATTGTTATAAAAAAAACCTTTCACCCGGGATTTAGGAGAACGGAGAAATTAAAGTAGTCGATTAGGTGAAGATCACTAAATATCCTAAATGTATTCGTTTTCTTGCGTCCAAATAAACTAACCAAGTTGATTTTAACTTCAACAAAATAGCTCATTTTGTTCACAAAAGAACGTTTGATTTTCCGCGACAAAGTGCTACAGTTATACGACGGTATAAATGGGCTGAAAACGGTCTTTGCAATCGACCTCGCAGGATACTTGCCCGGTTTTTAACCCTCGATTAATCTGCCCGCGCATGTGTTCATGAGTGCCAAAACATTCGACATGGGGAACGTTTTTGAAGACAAAAGAAAAACAACAAAAAAACAAAATTTGCATCGTTTATTTAGTTTGAGTGGTGTCTAAGTTCTGTCACCTCCACCGATACTTTTTTTTCCCTCTCTTGACCACCGTTGATGTAATTTATAGCTCTGTTTTTCTTGATAAATTTATGAAATTTTTCATGCATTGCCTTGGTGGGGCTGCTAACCTTCAGTTAAAGTGTTACAGTCAATCCAAACGCTTCAGACATGTCAGAGCCGTTCCCGCCAAAAGACCAAACGAGAAAGCCTGGATCCCACCAGTGTCGTTTCCAGTGCTACTCATTGTAAGAACGTCGAGTGAGAGCTCTGAGAATAGCAATGGGCTCACACCAGTCCCGTGTTAGTAAACACGAAAGGACCTGGTATTAATTTAGCCATTCAACCTACGCCCGAATAAAAATAAGCCATAATTACCTGGTTGAACTCTTTCTTATTCAATCCGCTAAGGTACATTTTGTAGCGGTTACAATTTAGACAGGTTGCTTGATAATCTAAAACAAAAAACAAAAAAAGTAAGGTAGATTAAGCCTGCTTCTAAAGAGAGAATAACGCTAAATATACACAGGGAAAACGGCCCGGGTGGGGAGTCCAATATGAAAAGATCGGAGGTGCTCGTCGTCTCGCTTAGAGGTATAAATCAAGTATGTCAAGGATTCTGGTCTCACTTAGGGTGTTGAAACGTCACTTTTATTAGCTGTTTAAGTATATTTTAGGTTGCAGTCGAAGAAATAATAATAATAATAATAATAATAATAATAATAATAATAATAATAATAATAAAAGAAACGCTGTTATTTCCGGTTTGAGGCTTATTTCCGCTGGTCTCTCGAATCCGGTCTACCAGCGCGAGCTCCTTTCCCGAACAGCGGCTGGTAATCAAACCTATTCTGTTTTAAATGATCTCTTTTAGGAGTCAAATAAAGCTCGAGTCCCGTCCACGCCCAGACTGGTCTCCTTTAGGGTTTAATTCAAATTTTCCGACGAGTACCCCTGACCTTTTCACAATGGAGTCTTCCCTCTCGGGGAAACACTGCTACGATTAGGCGTAGACAGGGTACATTTGTAACTAACATAAAAAGTGGACATTTCTAACTACATGAAATGAGGCGTTCCAAGTGAATGTCATACCGTATTCACTCGATTAAATGCCGCGGCGTTTATAAAATTTTTCGTGATTCGAGTGCGGCGTTTATTCGAGGGCGGCGTTTATTTAAAATCCAATTTATTCCTTGAAAACAATAGTGTGGTAAGAGCATTGAAAGCGCATTGAGGTATACTCACTTGAAACTGAAAAACATTGTTATCAATGAAAGAAAGTAAAGCTGAACTACCGTATATTGTTCTCGTGTTTTGATTACATTCCTTAGAGCTTCGAATGTACTGATATTAAGACATTAATACAATCAAGGAAAATACTTTTTTAGGCTTGCTCAAACTTAATTATTACCGCATTTGTTTTTTGAGTTTATTAACATTTCTGCTCTAAGATGTGGCGTTTATTCCAGGACGGCGTTTATTCGAGGGGGGGGGGGGGGGGGGGAGGGGGCGTGCAATGGAGTAATTACGGTAACTGTCTGTGCGAAAAAGTTCACGTTAATGAACCGGAAGTAATCACTTTTTACCCTCGTGCACAGATTATTAATCACTGTTCTGATCTAGCTCGTCCGAAGTCCAAGCTGCTCGCGGGGACCCCAAGCAGAAAGAGACACCCAGGCCACACATTGTTCTTTAGATAAGTGAACCAAGCCCTCACGTCCGATTAATGACCAAGATTCGCGGGGTCGTTCGACAAAGCTAGCTACCTTAAAAAACAGCAGGAGTCAAAAACTCTTTTGTTGTATCCTGCAAGCGCATTCACTTGTTTACTGCTTTGAAGAGAGTCGATGGAACGAGTCGCCTTACAAAGGAACTTCTTTTTTTTTTTCCCAGGCTATATATAGTTTTCTCGTTGCTCCCACGTGGCGGACAAAGGACATAAGCTCGCTTGCGACCAAGTAGCCTTTCCCACCCCCCTCCGCAGGTTTTAGTTTTGGTCTCCCAGTCCCTCACCGCAAGTGCAACTACTGTACTAATAGCGCACGCCGTGGTTATATGATTGTGACGCGGCAGAAATTTCAGAGCTGCCCTTCTCGTTATTATAACCCAAATAACTTCAACGCAAATAACTTTAACCAATGTTTAATAATAGCAGTTTTTTACTTTACAGTCCTCTGTTCGCGTTAATTTCCCGACTAAATTTCCTTTCTTCTAACGTCTAAGTTATACAAGCGTTGCTGTAATATAAATTTTCTCGTCTTTCTCGTGTTTATAAATGAATTGATGTTGATAGCATTAATTATATCACACACAAAGATACAGGTCTTATATAAAATTTATCAAAATATTTGTCACTACGAAATCAACAACAGAACTGAACAATCATTAATTTACTATCATTTAAACCCAAAATCACGGAAACCGCGTCAGTTATGCATTACCCTTAAATAATGCCATGAAACCAGAAACTCCAAGCACGTAATGGATTTTGTTTCTTTATTTATCCATTTATTTTTTTGTCCTACAACATACCGTAAATCCTCGAATTAGCGCCCCCTCCCCCCCCCCCCCCCCAATTAAGCGCCCCTTCGAATAAGCGCCCCTCCTATCGGTCAAAATTTAAAATAAGCGCCCCCCGCCTCGAATAAGCGCCCCCCCTCCCCTCCCCCTATTTTGTGGACGAGTAATGAGACAGCAAAGGATGTATAGTTTTCGTCTTGTAATATTAGATTTGTATGTTGTTTCAGTTTGTGACCACCATTTCTAATTGTGCCGCGATTTAAACTTTAGGATCAGCTGTTTACGTCGATAAACACCTTATGTTGTTGTTTGCGTGCAGATGATGTATTAAAAAAATGATCATGTTGGTGTACGATTTGGGAAAAAATTAAATAAGCGCCCCCCCCCCCTCCCCCTCGATTAAGCGCCCCCTCTAAAAAGCGCCCCCCGTCTTCTCTTAAATTTGAAATAAGCGCCCCGGGCGCTTACTCAAGGATTTACGGTAGATATATATATTTTTTGTTCTTCCTTAAACCAAACTGTAAACTGCAAATTCTTCCTTCATCTCTCCTGTCCTACAATTAGACATAACTAGACTGTGGTTTAACTCGAAAACTTAACAGCTCATTTATCCTCCAGTCTCATTTAAACAAGACTATAACGGTTACCTCATCTAAAACAAACTATATTAACTAACTAATTATGTTTCAATATTTATATTTACAATGAGAAAATAAAGCTGTTCAATAACGTAAGTGAATTGTGTCTTGTTCTTTTTTTAAGTTATTATTTTTTTTTATTATAATTAATTGAGTTGCTTGCATTTCTTTTATCCCAAGAAATTAAAAATCCCCTGCCAGTCAAGCTTAGTTATTAAACTTAATTGCCGTATCCCTGTTATTGATAATATTTTAATGTATAGAGCGAAAATATGGTCAGAAATTTATTTTAGATAAAATCGTTGTTCATTCCTAATGTCTGATGACGTTCTTATGAAAAAGAAATGTAAACCGAAATGAATTAAGCTGAATTAATTTTGTCAAATCCTGTGCAATGTTGTTGATGAGCACTTGTATGAAAATTTATCTTATAAAAACAAATTTAGAGTTCAGCAATAACTTGAAACGTAACTTGCTTGAAGATGAAGCTTGTGGTCCTACTCAACGGATCCACAGATTTAACGAGTAGGACTGGGATGGAGCGTTACTTGTATTAGCATCATAACCAAAGTCATATTCAGTTTCGCTCGAACCATAATCAACAAAAGAAGCAGAGTCTCGTTCTGTTATTCCAATCCCGTGATCAGCACGCCAACAAGAGCTTCCTCCTCCACCGATCATCATCACTGATCCATCACCAGAAGAAAGTCGAGTAAGTGAGTCACACCAGAAGCCGATGTTGTTGGCGCTTTGGATGTTTCCACTGCACTCAGCCTGTTGAAACCCGTCTGTTGACTTGTATTGACCGCCATATTGAACTGTGCGTCTTCGCAGGCACTCGGGTCACTGGCCCAAACTTTGCCATTTCTAAAGTCGCCATAACTTGTGATTTTTGATCGGAATGTTTGTCCAGCCAAACAGTTACCTGTGGTCTGTAACAAAGGATTGTGACTGGGGTCATCACTGCGCGTGATCTTAAACTCTTTGCCGCTGACCAACCAAAAGGCTGGTGAGATCATGTCAGCGTTAATAAATGGACTGTATGTTGCTCCCATGGCAACTTGCTGGTCATACCACCAGTAACCACTGTCTTTCATCCAGTTCTTGTTGTCATTATTTGAGAATCGAGCGATAAGACTCCATCCTTTGCCATCTTATGTCATGTCACAGTAAACCTGGAATGGAAATGAAATCGGCTTCGTGTTGAGCAAGTTTCTGTAGTAGTAAATATGTTATCAGAAAATGGTCCCAATGTTATGTACTGTACCTGTTTTGTTTTAAATTTATTTGTTTTTGTTGTTATTGTTCTTTTTTTTCTATCTGTTCATTTTTTTAAACGTTTGAAATTTTAAGTAACAGACGGCGAAATCAACGAACAAGGAAAAAGAGAAATTTAATTGAGGCGTGTCTCTTGACAGGATTATTTAAAATCCATCTTAAATTGATTGGTGATGCTTAAGCACGGTATAAAAAGTCGCAAGAGGACTGACGTTCGCGCTAATTCTTGAACTACGTGGATACTCCTGCATGGAATTAATTTATATATGGGCGCCTAAAATCTTCTTGAAGTTATCTATTTCCTTCCGAAACTACTTGAAAACCCAGTGAGTTTCGCTCGATGGTAAACGGTATCAGCCAATACAAGCTAATACATATAAATGTATGCACGACAACTGCTAATTCATTATTAAATATCGTAGATCATAGTAAACAATTACTCCGCGAGCTCGAGTTTATTATGAGATGATAAATAGCCAACGAGTTACGTAGTGCCGAGTAGGCTAATAAGCCTCTCGTATTTAACAAGCGCGAGTAGAATAATTATTTCATTGAAAACGCATCCAAAATACAGAAAAATAAATAAGTAAATAAAAATAAATAAAAGAAAGAAAAAGCGACCCCAAAAGTTACACGTACGTTTACCATGTTTATATAGCATGGTATAATTGCTCATATACTAGGATAACGAAGCGAATGAATCGCACTATCCAATGATTCTTGTTTTAATAAATAAACGGTAGCCTCTATTTTGCAAGGCAATTTGCTGGGCCGATATAACTCGTCCGCGGGGATTATGTGTTCTGAGAAGCGAACAGCCAAGTTTCGTTCCAAGAACGAAGCTCGAGGAAAACTGCGAGCTTCGAGGAATAGACAATGTCCAAGCACAAATATCTGCACATATTTTAAAAGTCAAATGAGGCTATTGTCCTTCAAATGATTTTCGCAACTCGCGGAATCCTTTCAAAATAGGGAAATACCACTGGGATATTCCTCAGTTTTAGCTAGGCATATTCAGTCACGTGATACGTTTAGACCAAATGCGTGCGAGCGAAAATGTTTGAAGGAGTATAACAACGATAACTAGTCTCTTATGATGTCGCGGTTATCGCGTATCAATATTTTAACCTATACTGTTGCTCCCTGGGTTAGATTGTAATATGTTTGGTGCGCTTTGCATTTTTCCGTCCATGTTATCAACTAATCAACAATGATTTAGATAAACATATACAGGCAAAAACTAACGATAGACAAATCCGACGTTTCGGCGACATCTTGGCGCCATTGTCAAGGGAAACTAATTAAATATGCGATTTCAAGACTAACTAAGAGTTCAGAGATGTTACTCATTAAACAATTACGACCGTGTTTAAATGTACAATCAGACTCAGTTCGCGCTAAGGTCTTTGTCTAACTTATGCAAATTAGTAACTCTGAAACGTCGGATTTGTCTATCGTTAGTTTTTGCCTGTATATGTTATCAACTGTAAGTCATTTGAAATTAACATCAGTTTGAATTGAAACTGTTGTAAATAGATCCCAATACCTGGAGAAGATAATATTATTTTCTTTCCTCACGGGCTTGTCTACGTTGCGCACAAAGACATGCAGATATTGTAAGCTGAGTTTGCGAAAGTTTTTAACAACTAGAAAACATCAGTATCGGGGAAGAACATCAGAACCGCATAAACGATTCGGCAAAATCATCGATCAGTTCCTATAACTACAATCTTCCTCTCTGTCGAGCAAGCTTCTCAGCTCACTTTGACTTCCGCGAATTGAAAGGCTATGGATTCATTGCAAGAAATTGAAGGCAATCAAGTCGCAAAAGATATGTAGGCCTATTTATATGTCCTCGTACAATTTCTGGCTTTGCAAAAAAAAAGTCGCTGTTAATAATGGTAATTGAACTGAGTGAAGTGCAATTACTACTTTATTAGATCCATTTTGAAATCGCACAATTTATTTAATCGCCTTAAATTTTAGATTTTGGTGTATTGTTCCATCAGCCAGTTTGTTAAAAATAGCGGAACCGGAAACGTCGTTACGTCTCATTTGGTATGCAAACGATGTCATGTGACGAAACTCTTTCAAGCATAGCAAAGAAACAAGCAGTGAAGTCAGAACGAAAAGAGCCTACTTCATACATAAAAGTTCAATTCTCGTCACCGAATCAATGATGAAAGGCCTTCCTTTCTTCTGTGGTTGAGGCGGAGACTTCTAGTTGTCTTTGGAGAAGGAATTTGAAGGTGCAGCTAGTGCAATTCTGCGATGGATTTCTTTTGAGTTGTGAAACTCCTTCGAGTGCACGATGCCCAGTGGATAGTAGTTCTCTTTAAAATACCGTTCAATGGCACTCTGCTTGATTTTAAGGGATTCCAGTTCGTTATCATCTCCGTTTCTTTTTGTGACCTCGACATAGAACTTAATACTCAGGACCTTGTCACGTTCTTGCCGCGCCATTTGTTTCAAGATATTTTCAAGATGGCAGGACTGTCACCGGCCAGCTTCGGAAGTTCGTTCATTCACTGTTTTGTGGAGCGGGGCGTATTTTTATTCACAGCGACAGAGTTGAGCTCTTGTATTGCTTGGTTTAAAACTACCGAAAACCTGAAAACATCTATCTTCTTGAGATGGCTCTGAATTTGTTGTTGTGTGGTGTTCGTTTGTTTATGTTTTGCTGGACTCGGTATCGTGCGGATCTTGAGCTGATGTTGAAGAAAAATCACCAAAATATTCGTCAAAATGGACATTGAAAGTTGGAAACTTCCATTAAAGTAAGTCTTTAGCCTGAAGGAACTCATAATCGTCATTCAGAAACTGTAATTAATTAAACTCGTCAATTGTTTTGGGAAAAAAACAACAATAACAACAAAGTTTTGGCAATAATAGTTGCAAAATTAGCCACACAACCGCTTTTTGCCTTTCATTTTTCTGAAATTTTATTGGTTACTTTAAACTAACCTTGAAATCTGATTGGGTGTTTTGTTTTACTCTTCCATTCTCATTGGCTGAGAAAAAGATGCGATTTAGGGCGAAAAAATAGTGCGATTCGTGAATAAATCGCACCACTGAGAGCCAATCAGATTGCAACGATAACCAGTGATTTCAAAATGGATTTAATAAAGACTGAAACAAACGTTGCCTTCGACAGAATTCGTTGAAGATTTAAATGAATAAGTGAGTTTTCGCCAAGTTACGTAGGTGGCTCTCCTAAAATTCAGTGTAAAGTTGACCGGGAAACTTTTGGGAACGGTAACTATTAACCGATGAAAATATATGAAAACATCATGCGAACCAAAAGAAACTTTCTAAGGTTACTACTTGAAAACTCTCTGTAGTGTCCATGAATCCTACTGGAACTGTACACACCTTATTGTAAAAACGTTGTCAAGAAAAAAGCATAAATGATGAACGATATGACCCAGTGGTTTTCAGGGAAATTTGCCAATTAACTTCAAATTTATATTCTTATACGCACCTTGTACATGCATTATTATTCAGTCATTTTTTCAATCAGTTTTTGTTTATTTCTTAATAAATGTTCATTTTACAGTTGGAAAGAGAGTTTTAAAGCGGTTTACGAGATCAACATGCAGGCTGTGTGAGATTATTACTATCTTGGTTATGATACTGATGAGACTGCAGGATTGCCCCATTGTCCGTAAATGTAAATGTTCCTTTGTTTCGCATCTTAGCTACCTTCATGAAGGTATGGGCAGTTTCCACGTTTTTCTAAAACACAACTTTGGGATGCTGACCTGTGATCATGCATTTAATGCCACGGGGAAACAATCTTGAACACTCATGATTCTACCTGCATTTGCATATTCGAGTTCTCGTGAGATAGCGTATGCGTATTGAAGATTTTCCCTTTGCTTCAATCTACTTAAAATCTGTTGCGTCGGCTACTAAAACAATTTCTGATAGTACACGCGGAAGCCTGCACTGAGACCAAGTTGTAATTATGCACAAGTTTCTTCAGTATTCCCATGATTCCATGAAGTCGTATCGTCTATGGTTTATAATTTTCACCCAAAAACAGTTTTTTTCAATCAAGTGTATACGCTAGACTAAAATTATGGAGCATAGTTAATATTTTTTCGATCTATGAAAATTAATTTCATGGCAATAACTTTTTTTAACTTGCTTACTTTTTCATGTCCTAGTAGATATTCTCCATCAGGTAACTTCTGGCCTGCAATTGTCAAAACCTCTTGACACGAAAAGGCAGCTGAAAAGTGGATTCAAAATTTTACCATCATTATTGCGTTCTCATTTTCCAAATTTAAATTTGAAGCCCTTTTTCAGGAAGTTCTATTTCAGTTACATATTTGGCATTTAATTAATTATTGCAACCGTTGGGCGTTTTTTGATTCAGTGTTAAAGAAGGATATTGTTAAAAATGGTTTTAAAGGTACAGAATGCAGTACACTCAACTTTTCGTAGCTAAAGTGACTGTAGTTGTCTTCTCTGCTAGTCCAAAACGGTTTCTGGCTTCACAGATGTAATCTCCGTCACTGTTGTACTTGACCGGGTTAATTTCAGGGCATCCGTTTTGCTGAGAAGCCAGTATACTTAGTGTTGAATCGAAAGACTGTCCAGAACGTGACCACTGTACCTTGGGTGGAGGAGAGCCTGAAGCCTTGCAACAAAGACTTAAAGTTGATCCTTGAGCTACAGCGACATGTGAGGGAGGTCTGCTAGTAATTACCGGTGGCTCTAGAAAATCAGACACATCATTAACTACTAAATGTTACACATTTACCGTTATGGAAATTTGTTTTCTTTAGTTCTTGTCGATGGGGGAAAACAAACACAACTGCATAATGTCAATTAGAAAATGAGAAAATTGTAAACCAAAAAAAAAAAACACATAACTGTTATTAATTAGAGAAATAACTTTACCCAAAAAGAAACCATCAAACAACGAAACATCGAATTTACAGTAGTTTATCGAGCAAAAGTAAAGGACTGTATATACCTTTTAGTCGCAATCTGCTGATGGCCTTAAGAATTCCACGACCAGTATGTGCCGTGCACATGTATGATCCAACATGAGACCTTTGTACATTGTTGATATGCAGTGCACCATCTTTCACAGTGGTACCTTTGAGCAAGGTACCTCCAAGCTTACTCCACGTTATCTGTTTAGATGTCTGACCGTCAACACAGCAGTAAAATATTGCCAGTGTGTTGATGAAGACTTCCTAGGATACTGGATATATACTGATCTTTGGGTCAACAATGCATTCTCCTTTTGGTCCCTGAAGGCCCGTATAGCCCCTGTTCCCCTTGTTCCCTTTCAAGCCAATCGAGCCTTGTTGTCCCGGACGGCCCATTGGTCCAACATCTCCTTTTGTCCCAGGGACTCCACGAGGCCCCTCGTCGCCCATGTCGCCTTTAATTCCCTGGGGTCCTTGGCGCCCTTGACTTCCACGTGGTCCCGGAACTCCTTTAGATCCCAAAGGTCCCCGGGGGGCCGGGTATCCCAGTGGCTCCTTTTTCTCCCTTGTATCCGGGATATCCGTGGGCACCACGGTCCCCTGGGAGACCTGGGGGACCCGGGGGACCCGGGGGTCCCACTTGGCAAATCATGTCTTTGCTGCTACATGCTTGACTAAGTTTCTCCTTTATTTCTTGGCGGACTTGATGTAAAGATATTTTTTGTGTAGTTTGTGTTTGGGGCACATTTCTTTTGTTTCTTTGGCGATGTCCTGAAAGTGAAAGAACTTGCGCGTTATATTTTCAGTAGAATTTTACTAGTATACTAATGCAAACGCTGTAATTTGATTGGCTGATCCTGCGTTGAACACATTCAGCCATTATTGTGCAGTGGCTGGAGGTCGTCTAGGAAATGGCGAGGTTTTTTCGTTTTTCCAAAGTTTTGATGGAACATTTTGATGCGAATGGATAATTAAATTCCTGAGAAGTCAAAATGAAGGACATTCACGGTTTCTTGACGTTTAAAAAAGTTGCAATTATTGAAAAAAGTGATGCGCGCTCACTCAACTTCAATTTTAAATTACAATTCAATCCAAGCGACCTTTTCCAGGCGCAAAGCTTAATAATACGTCAAGAAATAATTGGATACCGTTATTTGAAGTAAATTTTAATAAGAATTCTACTAAAGCAATTAGATTATTTGCTCTCGGTTTCTGTGAGGTGATAGTTGAATTGGTCTTCAGCCTCATCAACCGATCACTTCATAGAAATATCGAGTTCATAATCTAACTGTTAAATAGCTTTTAAATTATCCTTTGCATACGCTGAGCAGACATGAACCCAAAGCACGTCGGTTTAGGACGGAAAGTAAACTAGTAGTAATCAAAGATTATGGGAGTGCGTTCGACGCCGTCGCTTAATTAAATATATATAAATGATTTCACTAGCTGACTTTTAACCTCTGTCTATTGCTAAAATCAACGTTTTTCATCGGCAACCGAGGTTTTCATACAGACAGATTTATCATAGTGTCAAAGTCCACTATTTGTTGACACGATGCGTGACAGCGCAAGTTTCCGTGGACTCACAAGTTTAATAAAACGAAAATATTTACATTTACAGCCTTCAAATTTCGTGCTAAATATTCTCACCTTAACTGGTAATGTTTGAGCGTAAAAGCTAATTTGTAAAATTCAATTTTACATACATTAATCTAAACTGGGAGCACAAATGTAAGCAAACATTTGCAATCGTGTGCTCGTTTATCGTCAGCGTAAACAAACTCCTAGCCTGCGAACAGGCTCCCCGTGAGCCCGAACGAAGCGAGGGACATGATTGGTTAAATCGCTGATTGTTGACATCTTTGAGATGAATATTTGACAGATCTTTATAAAATTATACGACTCCAACGGCTCGTTACAATAGTGCATTTGCCGTTCCCTTTTAAGTTTCGGTCTCTCGACCTCTCGTTATTTTCACAAGTGATACTGAAGGGTACTTTATGCTCTGTTACGAGGAGGAATTTTAAGTAGAAGCTAGTGGAGTGGAGCCGTTTGGCTGTGCTGTAGCAATTCCCCTGTCCCCGCCCCGATAAAATTTACCGATAAACTCCCTTTTGCTTGCGTGAGGGTTATTGTGAAACTTACATTGAAGAGAATATTGAAAATTTCAATATACGCCTGATCTCGAGAGGCTACCCGGAGCAAATGGTAGAAAAGACCCTCCGAGAAGTTAAATGTAAAGACAGAAAAGAAGCTCTAAAACAGAAATCGAAAATTGCAGAAGGAACTACTACCCTTTGTGTCGGGTAATTAATTCACTCAAACGTCAATACCAAACTTTGGAAAGCATAATCACGAATGGCACTTTAAATACAAATACTCAGAGATATATTCAAGGAGCCACTCTTAATCTGTTATAGAAAAGGAAAATCACTGAAATACGTGCTTGTAAAAACAAAACAAAGGCTTTGAGCAACACAGTAGCCACACAGCATGAGTCGCGCGGACTCATTTGTCATTATTGACAGCATTAAATCAACCCCAGACAGTACAATGGTCGCCACCGGGCTTATTTCCAGTATTATTCGTATGACTGAACTTTCAAATAAGCCAAAATGTAGTCTGTACACAACTTAAAGGGCTTTACTGGGGTATTTCCTCTCGATTTATACCTAATTAATTTTGTAATATTTTTAGACCATTACGCGATGTAAATTTCACAATAAACCTCACGCAAGCAACGGAGTTTATCGGTAGATTTTGTCACATATTTCACGGTTATTCAAACAAAATCTTACATATTCCACATATCAACATTTCCCAAATCCATTCGCGATAAAAACGACGGTGAAAAAGGGTTGATCTCTCTCAAAAATCGTTTTCTTGTACCTCGAAACAACTTTTCGCCATTTATTTCCTTCTAGCGACTAGCAATGTTTGCCCCCTGACGATCTCAGAGTTCTTCGCGCAAACACGGGTATCCGATTACTGGCAACTCATTCATTTGCCGTTCCTTGGCTCAGGCTCACTCTTATAGATCTTGCCTTCAAAGTACTTTTCCACCGATTCCAAACAATATTCAACCGGATAAGGACTGAGCTATCTACGTGTCTGTCGCAACTGGAAATGATCAACTAATGCAATCAAAATATAGCTTTTCCCACGGTTAACATCCGGAAACCCAAGGCGCTTCAAAGTCGTGTTCGTTTTAACACAAATAAATTAAACAAGGACAATTCCATGAGATTTCGATAAATGCCACCGTCGAGGCGTTTAAATTCACCTAAATCCAACGCTGAGAGCACAAAATAGCGAAGCCTACGGCGACTGAATGGAAAGATGTCAAAGAAAGATCCAGCACAACTCAGATCCATGGTCTGCTCACATGCTCACATGTTCGCCACATGTTTTATCACATGTAATCATATGTCTTAGTATTAAACAGTACCAGTTTACTGGCCGTGACATGTCCCTGTAAAACTCGAGCGGGGTGGCCATTTTGGTGTCCTTACGGGAATGTGGAGTTTTTCTGCATATAACCGTGCACAGGGCAACCAACCCTGGAAAACCTCAGGTCAAAATTAGACTTGCGTTCTTCGAACGCAATAAGTGATTTAAGCGGGAGAAATATATACGCTACGATCAAGAACATATTTGGTAATAGTTACTTTGTGGATTACTAAATGCCTCTTTCTTTTTTTTGGCTCTCGTCCCATTTTTCGCGCGGGTAGAACACCGAAAATCCCGTTCGTCGGTCATTCTTTGCTCTCCAACCCCACGGAAACGCTTGCTACGCAGACTATAGTTTTCGCATTAAGGCAGCCATCTTGTTGAGTTAGACGCATTTTAAATTCTCTCAGTAACTCTAAACACGGCTTCTTTCTTTGTTGTACCCCTTCCTAGTGAAGTTAGCATTAGAGTGTAACATTGCTTCTCCTATTTTTCTGCACCTAAGCTTACATATTACGGAGCATGGACACTCTAAATACCATGAATACGGTTTTCAGGGTTTTTTTATCGCATACTTCTTCCTGCATCCATCTCGATTCGACGAGAAATAACAAATATACAGAAACCGCCGATAAATTGCCATTTTTCCGTGAGCCAGGCCACATTTCCATCGTATGCGACCGTTACTTTGTATCCCTTTTCATAAATATTTTATGTACGTTGTTAACTGATTACAAGAAATGAAAAATTCCAAGTTTGTTAATTGCTTATTAGAACTTCCTGTCTAAGCTCAAAGCTATCACCACTTATTTCTACTTCAGACAGGGCAGATCAATTTTCTAGACGAGAGTTAATTTTCAGTAAATAAGTTGTTATCAGGGCGGGAAACCAAACGAGTCGTGATAACAAACTAAGAGAGCGTTTCTGTCCTCTTTTAAATAGAAATAACCTCTCCTTCTTCCCTTCAACAACCTTCAGCACAGCAATGTAGTTGAAACACTCAGGGCAATTATATTCCTATTTCTTAGAGCCGAGACTGTTCATTAGGTAGGTATAAACGTCTTCTAATTTAATGGATAGGGAATATACATGTTTCTTTGAAAAAAAAAAAAAAAAAAAAGCACATAAAGGGCTATTTCGAAGCTCCGTCGTCGCGGATTCTATACCTTGGTTGCGGTATGTCGATATACAAGCTTGTCTATGAAAGATGGCAGGGGTCGGCACAGCTGAAATTAAAGAGTTTTTTTTTTTTTCCTCTCTTTTTTTTTTTTTTTTTTCTCCTTCTTCTTCTTTTCCGAAATAGTGCTAAAAGGAATATAGTAGAAACTGTCAGAGTATATAAGTTTTCATTGAAGTTGAAGACTAAATCCGCCAACAAAATAACAAGGCTGGTTATTCTCAAAACGTTCTTAACTCAAGTCCTAGCTTGGAACAGTCCCTTACTGACTGCCCAGCTCACTATTATTGCGCTGATCTTAAAACTCATTTCTTATAGCAAAACAAAATGCATGTTTTGACATATTAAATACATCCTGACTTGAAATAAATGACATCGGTATATGTTAAGAAAGCACCGCATAAAATAACGGAGACAGAAGTGAGAAACCGTCGTCTATTTTCGACTAATCAGCGGTACAGAATGTTTGGTTTCAGTATTACCCGATCACTTAGGTTATAAACACTCTTCTTGTAACTCATGTTCAGTCACGTATAACTTAGACTACTTCTTTCATTGCAGAAAAAAAAGTTTCTCTACATGGCAACAACAGCAATTAACTAAACTACAGTACAGCCCGAAAATAATGCATGCGCACGAAATGGACGAGGAGTTCTTACACCACATGTATAAGAACACGCAAGCGAGTGCAAGAAATGAAAATGCGGTGTTTTGCGGTTTACCCTCAAGAAATTTTGGAAACAAGAAGTTGAATATCTAAGCTCAAGAAGCGCAAGAAGTTACGAGTCTATCCCCAAGCCACAGAAATGGAAGAAAAGCAAGAAGTTGTGGAGTCCAGACGCTTGAAGTTTTAATCTGATCTCACAGTGCAGTGACGGCCGTTCTGTAAATGAATGTCCATGCATAATTATAAAGACATGCACCTTTATTTAGTGTTTGCAGCCGTGAACCATGGCAATATATGAAAACGTCAACTTGGGCAACTTGTGTCGCCGACTCAGTTCTCGCTGACAAAATGTAGCAATACCAGCTGTGAAATGTACATGCATACGTGCAGTTAAAGAATTGGTCCGTGAGCGTGCGTATATCGAGTCATGGATGCACGTGGGGAGTTTGGAGAGCAACGCTAGCTGCTAGAGTGCTCCCCAAACTTCCCAAGTGCATCCATAACTCGATATACGTACAGCTCAAAAGCATGAACCAATTCTTTTAACACGTGACGACAACAACTTGAGCGCGAAAACATGTTTTATTTGTGATTGACTACAAAGTTCTCACAATGCACGGTGAAGGAAAGCAAACTGAGGTCATTAGGATCCAAACACGCCACAATCAGTTAAGCAACAGTTAACCGAAAACGCTTAACCTGGTTTCTAAATTTGTCAATGACAAATTCGCTTTTTCAAATAATTATGATGATTGAAACTGTGGGCAAGAAAAGTAAGAAAGACTCACTGAAAATGTAGACAAAAAAAGTCAATATACTAAAGTTAAGTAAACATCTTGGCTTGGCAAACGTCAAAGGCACGAACTAGGGTTTAGATTGTTCAGAATAATCTCCACATTGCCGAAACTTAAACAAAAGGAACTTGCAGTTAACTCGACAGACTCGTCATGTTGTATACGCTGGGCCATGCGTATATAGAGATTTCGTTTATGATGGGTCAATAGGAATTAGATAGGACTAGCGCGCTCGCCATGTTGTTGATAATAAATATTTCAGTCCATATTAGAATCTTGTAGAATATAGCGATGAAAAAGTGTCATCTTGTACTTACTCTCTGGTGTTTCCATTTTATTTTTGTGGTCTGTTGTCTGCAGTGAGTCGGTCTCGACACGGATTTCCACTTTGGAAATTCGCAGTTCGTTCATCTCTGCTTTCCTGTTTATCGATTCCATTCTCAAAAACAGCGCAACAATCAACAACAACGAAATAAAGGACAGAAACGAAGAACCTTTGTGGAGAACGTCGCCACATTTGGAGGAAGTTTTCTTGCTTGGTTCCATGATCGGTTCTAATTAACAAACAGTAGTCTGAACAAGCTTGACTGTCGTGTAAACTGAACGTTTGATTTCCTTTTAGCAGCGGTTTAGTGTTCCTGTATACGGGATACACCAAGGCATAACTGTAAAGCGAAACCGTTATCAATTGATCTGTTATCGTTTGGAAGTAATTTTAACCTTTCTCTGAGTGCTAAGAATATCTCCCGACATGAATGTAAAATTACTTGATTTGTTGATCAGCGAGCGAGGGGGGAGAATCTTGTAAGGGTCATTCTGAAAAAACACTGAGACTTCTTCGTTTACTACATACTGTAAACCCCTGGCGGAGGTTGATTGAGGGTGAGGTGGGGGGAAAGCCTTCCCCCCACGCCCCCCTTCCTTCCACTTTTCTCTTTTTAATTCAATTACGAGCGGTAAATTTTAAACGAACACAATGCAATTAATGCCACGCGTCAGCTTGTTAACCGCTTATTATATTCCGGCACCATCGCACTAAATCAACAGCGAACAAGAATTAAACGTAAAGAAAAGGAAAGCTAAGAAGTGCCTGAAAACCTGAACCTGTAATTGATGGCTTTAATTCATGTATTTTATACCTTTGTTCTTTAAAGCTTTAAATTTTTTTTACTTCGCTCCATGATCGGTTGTAATTACTAGAACAAACAGTTGTTTGAACAAGCTCGACTGTCCTGTAAACTGAACGTTTGATTTCCTTTTAGCAGCAGCTTCGTGTTCCTGTATACGGGATATCCCAATACATAACTGTAAAGCGAAACCGTTATATTATTGATCTGTCATCGTTCAACAAGAACATTAACCACGAAGTGCCGAGGATGATAAATATCGTGTTTTTCTGGCAAGGACATGGTTATTTTTATTCTCAGAGGTGCTATGTGGGTTTCCTGAAAATCTTGCAGGGGTCAACATAATAAGACTACTGAGTGACGGTAGCCCGTCTCCGTCAGTTAATTCAGTTATAGGCGGTAAAATATTTTCAGTATACATTAAAAATTAATAGTACAAGTAATGTCGACGCTGTGTTTTTTAAGGGTCACAAACTCGTAAGAGTAAATACTTGACTGTAAATTTTCATTTGTTTTTGTGTGTTTCACGTGCCATATTCTCACCCTCCTGTTTTCGACAAAAGTGTGTTTCCCCCTCATAAACGCATTCGTTATTGCCAACAAAGACGAATTTATACACAGCCGGATAATTTTTATTTTTTCTCTAAAGCGAGGCACTTAGGGTGGTGGCCGAAGTTTTAGCTTTGTGGTATTTTTTATTTGATAAACAGTCTGAGTTTATGCCAATATAGAACTGATCATATTTAAATAGTGATTGGGGGGCAGGAAGTGGGAAATTTGTGGAACACGACTTGGTTAACCAGCTTAAGACATTTCGATGTATCCTGGAAAACGTACGAGCCATAAAATGGAGAAGTGCTATAGGTAGTTTGCAAATCAAATATGTGTTAAATGTCTACTTGGAACTCTGATATTTAATTGTTATAAACTTTTCTCCCGGGATTTGGGAGAACGGAGAAATTAAAGTAGTCGATTAGGTGAAGATCACTAAATATCCTAAATGTACTCGTTTTCTTGCGTGCAAATAAACTAACCAAGTTGATTTTAACTTGAACAAAATAGCTCATTTTATTCACAAAAGAACGTTTGATTCTCCACGACAAACTGCTACAGTTACACGATGTTGTAAATGGGCTGAAAAGGTCTTTGCAATCAACGTCGCAGGATACGTGCCCGGTTTTTAATTTAACTCTCGATTAATCAACCTGCACATATCTTCAGTAGTACCAAAACATTCGACATAGGGAACGTTTTTGAAGACAGAAGAACAAAAAAAAACAAAAACCAAAATTTGTAATCGTCTATTTAGTTTAAGTGGCGTCTAAGTCCTGTCACCTCTGCCGAAAGTTTTTATTGTTATTTTTTTTTATTACTTATTTATTTATTTATTTATTGACCGCCGTTGATGTAATTTATAGCTCTGAGGTTCTTGATAAATTTATGAGCTTTGTATTCATGTATTGCCATGTTGGGGATGCTAACCTTCAGTTAAAGTGATACAGTCAATCCAAACGCTACTAAGCCGTTCCCGCCAAAAGACCCAACGATAAAGCCTGGATTCCACCAGTGTCGTTTCCAGTGCTACTCATTGTAAGAAGGTCGAGCAAGAGCTCTGAGAACGGGAGTGGGCTCACACCAGTTCCATGTTAGTAAACACGAACTATAAGGTAGATTTAAGCCTGCGTTTGAAGAGAGAATAACACTAAATATACACAGAGCAAACGCCCCTGGTGGCGTGTCCCATATGAAAAGATCAGAGATGCTCGTCGTCTCGCTTATGGGTATAAATCAAGGATTCTGCTCGCACTTAGGGTGTTGAAACGTCACTATTATTAGCTGTTTAAAGATATTTTACGGTGCATTCGAAGAAATAGTAATAAAAGAAACGCTCTTATTTCCGTTTTCAGGCTCGATTTCCGCTTGTCTCTCGAGTCCGGTCTACTAGCGCGGGCTCCTTTCCTGAACAGCGGCTGGTAATCAAGCCTATTCCATTTCAAGTAGTATCTTTTAGGAGTCAAATAAGGCTCGAGCCACACCGAGATTTGTCTCGTTTAGGGTATAATTCAAATTTTCCGACGACTAGCCCTGACCTTTACATAATGGAGTCCGATCGTATGATCAAGTGTAGTCAGCGTACATTTGTAACTAACATGAGAAAGTGAGCATCTCTAACTACACGAACTTGGGTGTTCCAGAAAATGTCCTACCGTATTTACTCAATTAAACGTCGCGGCGTCTATTAAATTTTTCGTGATTCGGGTGCGGCGTTTATTCGAGGGCGGCGTTTGTACAAGGGCGGTGTTATTTAAAATCAAATTTATTTCTCGCAAACAATGGTATGGTAACAGCATTGTCGGATGGACAATTGATGTATTTGTGTTTTTACTTTATGTAGTTCAACTTATATTTTTCGTATTGTACTATGTATTATTAATTGTACTCATTTCTGTTCAGTGGAAACCGTTCTATTTAGTCTTTAGATCACCTTGCATTCGCGAAGTAACTTGCTTTGTACCATATTTATTTTTGTTAACTACGTTATACTTGTTTATTTTCGACTTTGGTTTTGCATTTACAGTTGTCATTTCAAATACTTCATCATCACTTTTTCCTTTGTTTCAATCTTTCTTCTGCAGTCACATTAGCGACAATTGTGATCTCAAAAGATGACCGAGGTGCTAAAACTATTATCGCTTAATGTAAAGGGAATAAGCATTTTTAAAAAAAGGAGGGCTATTTTTAATTGGTGCCGGAAACGCGCAAACATTTCTTTTTTTGCAAGAAACTCACTCCACGAAAGAAGCGGAAAATCAGTGGAGAAATGAATGGGGTGCGGAGCTTATAACTTGCCATGGCAGCTCTAATTCTCGCGGCGTTGCAATTCTAATTAAGAAAGATGTTGACTACACCATACAAAAAAAAATCCTAGATCCCTTGGGACGTTACATTATTTTGAAAACTGAAATCAATGGTAAGTTATATGTTCTAGTAAACATATACGCACCAAATAAAGATAAAGAAATTGTAACTTTCTTAAACAAATTAGTTATAACGCTGCAAAACGAGGATCTGGATTCCGAAAACAACATCGTAATCGGAGGCGATTTTAATTGTCCACTTAATCCTACTATTGACAAGAAAGGTGGTACTCTTATTCAACGAAAATCTGTCACATCTCGCATCGTTTGCTTGCAAAGTCAACTTGATTTAGTAGATATTTGGAGAATTAAAAACCCAGACGTTAAAAGTTTCACATGGAGTAAAAAATCTCCTCGAATTTTTTGTCGCCTGGATTATTGGCTAATCTCGAACAACTTAAATGATTCTGTACAACTGACGGATATAATTCCAGCTATAAGAACCGATCACGACGCGATCTATCTAGAATTTTGCGGAGAACCATATAACGAGTGTAGAGGACCAAATTACTGGAAGATGAATTGCTCTTTGTTAGATGATGAAGAATATGTCAACAGTGTTACTGAAATGATCCCAATGTGGATTACGGAAGGACGGGAAGAACTTTCTGATGATCGATGTGTGTGGGATTGGATCAAATATAACATAAGAGCCCACGCTATCCGTCACTCTAAAAGAAGATCAAAGCAAAGAAATGAAACAGAAACAAAACTCCAAAATAAACTTAATGTAGCGAAAGAAGCTGCTGAAACCAACCCTAGCGACAACAATGCAACCCTGTTAGATGCAGCTCAGAAACAATTAGAATCATTTCACGAAGAGAAAACAAAAGGAATTATTGTGCGTGCACGCGCCAGATGGCACGAACAAGGCGAGAAGAGTACAAAATACTTCTTAAACTTAGAAAAAAGAAATCACGTTAAGAAACACATACGAAAACTGCATATAAACGGGGCAATCAAAACGGATCCATTCTGTATACTAAAGGAAGTAGAACAATTCTACTGTGATTTGTACAAGACTTATAATATTCTTCCGGACATTGAACTTAAAATTGATTCCTTTTTAAATGATTTAAATATTCCTACATTAACTGAAGAGCAAAAAAAATCATGTGAAGGTAAAATCTCTTCGGAGGAATGTTTACGTCTTCTCGATACATTTCAAGACAACAAAACTCCAGGGAACGATGGAATTCCGATCGAGTTCTACAAAAAATTTTGGCCTTTAATCAGCGATTGCTTTATTAGATGAGTTAATGATTGTTTCGAAAAAGGAGAGATGTCCCAATCTCAAAAGCAAGCGTTTATCACACTCATAGAAAAAAGAGGTAAAGATCGTTCTCTCATTGAAAATTGGCGCCCAATTTCTCTTGTTAACGTGGACGCGAAAATTATGTCTAAGGTAATAGCCTCGAGAATTAAAAATGTCTTACCTTATATCATTCATCATAATCAAACAGGGTATATTAAAGATCGTTTTATCGGCGAAACCATTCGCTCCATCTATGATATTATGGATTCGACTGTTAAAGAAAACATCCCTGGTTTAATGATTTTCATTGATTTTCAAAAGGCATTCGATAGTATTGAATGGGATTTCCTTTTTAAATGCCTTGAAGCTTTTAATTTTGGTTCCGACTTTCTCCGCTGGGTAAAACTGTTCTACAAAAACATACAAAGCTGCATAATTAACAACGGCATGATTTCAAAACCTTTTAAACTTGAACGAGACGTTAGACAGGGAGATCCACTTTCTCCTTATCTTTTCATTGTAGCTGTAGAAACGTTAGCAATTGCCATTCGTCAAAATCCAGCTATAAAGGGTATCTCTATTGGCAAGGAAGAGACAAAACTATTACAATACGCTGATGACACAACAGCAATGCTCGCCAACACTAGCTCGGCCAAAGTACTATTTCAAGTATTAGACCTTTTTAAGAATATCTCAGGCCTCAAGATCAATAACACAAAAACCGAGGGTATGTGGATTGGTTCATCAAAAGGAAACAAAGCACAACCGTTTGGCATTAAATGGCCTAACGAGCCAATTAAAGCACTAGGGGTGTACTTCACGTACGACCCAAAATTATTAAAAGAAAAGAATTTCATTGAACGTTTGGATAGTATTAAAAAACTTATCAACATCTGGTCCTCTAGAGGATTATCTGTGTACGGCAAGGTTACAATCATCAAATCATTTCTTATTCCAAAGTTTGTCTATGTCTGCTCGGTACTGCCTACACCTAAAGAATTAGTGAAAGAATTGAATCAACTGTTATTCAAATTTTTATGGAATGGGACGCATAAGGTCATTCCAGTTTCGGCTATACATAAATACGAGGAAGGTGGTTTAAAAATGATTGATATAAATTGCATGATTAAGTCTTTAAGGCTGGCATGGATAAAAAGTATTTTTGATGACAACAACGGAACATGGAAATCATATCTAAAACATTTGCTGGATCCCATGGGAGGGTTTTTCTTTTTAAATTGTAACTATGATATAAAGGATTACAACATCTTCTCTCAGTTCTACAGTGAAATGCTCTCATGGTGGTCGGAGTTTCGTGATTCCTTTGCCTCTCAACGAGATTGGCAAAATATTATTTGGAATAATAAGGAAATTCGTATCGAAAAAAGACCAGTCTTCTACAAAAAGTATTTTGAGGCGGGAGTGATTCGTATCCAAGACCTACATTTCGATTTAACTATAAATGACGCACTCAGCCACTGGTCTGACAAGATAGCCAATATTAGTTATTTGCAATGGGCTGGCCTTCGCCATTCTATACCGTTCATTTTAAAGAATATCATTTCCTGTCCTTCTTTAGCTCCTCCATCCTTCTTTATTGACGACAACATCTTCGACGTCAGAAAAAAGAAATCAAAAGACTATTACTCACTTCTTGTTCGCAAAATAGCACAATTGCCTAATATCATAAATAAACTGCAGAACGATTTTAACTTTTCTATCGATCAGCTGAGACAAATCTTCACTCTGCCACACTCTGTTGTTCTTGAGTCTTATGTGAAAGGATTTCAATTCAAAGTGCTCAGCTCTATTCTGTACACTAATTCAAAATTACACAAAATAGGCTTTAAAACAGACGATCTATGTACATTTTGCAAGGCAGAACCGGAAACTTTATACTACTTTATCATTGCTCCTTTGTTAAACGATTCTGGAGTGAGTTTCAAGGTTACTGGCACCAAATCTCAAATCAGCAGGTTCATCTTTCCCTCCAAGATGTTTTATTTGGAATATTATCCAAACCATGCCCTTTACTCAACTTACTGAACTATTTTATAATCATTGGTAAACTACTTATATGGGACTGCAGAAGATGCCAAATTCAACCCACAATTCAAGGATTTCGTACTAAAATTGCCATCAAATATGAAACGGAAAGTAAGATCAAAAAGAAAGATTATTTAAAAAAAAAGTGGGTACTAATCCCAAATTAATTTATGTATTATTTAATTTTTTTTGTTAATCATGTAGATGGCGTTATTATTATTTGAACCTTTTGAACAGCATGACAACTGTAACTGTAACTAATTTTTGTCAGCAATGTAATCGCGTTTGTATATTTCATGTGAATAATCTATTAGTAAATAATCTCGGTACTGTTAGTTAATATATAAGTTTGTTCCTCATCATTGTATATTGTAGAGTTGTTATCGTAAGCTAATTATATATTTATTTTTGATTGTAAGATAATTGTAGATATTTTATTCTTCTGTAAGTAACTTTAATGTAAGTAACGTATGTCATTGGTAAATTAAAAAAAAAAAATTCGTGTACAGGACAGAAACATGTAATTTCTTGACGATTTTTAGTATTAATAGCCTGGTACGTGATTAAGGAAATTTTGATTATGCTAAATTTCTTCTGGAAATATCTGATTTATTTACTCCAGCTGGCAGTCACAAACAGTTACGAACGTGGTTTGTCAACATTGCTTTAATTAGTATACATGACTAAAAGAAGTGTAAAATAAAAATAAGCTTCATTGGGCGAATGGCGATTAAAAAAAAAAAAGAGGATTGAATAAATGAATAAAACTGACAATCAAAAAAGGGTCGTCCACTTACTCTCTGGTGTGTACAATTCGTTTCTGTGATCTGTTGTTTGCTGTGATCTGATCTCGATGCGGCTTTCCATTTTCGAAATTCGCAGTTCGTTCATCTCTGTTTTCCTGTTGATCGATTCCATTCTCAAAAACAGCGCAACAATCAACAACAACGAAATAAAGGACAGAAACGAAGAACCTTTGTGGAGAACGTCGCCACATTTGGATGAAGTTTTCTTGTTTGGTTCCATGATCGGTTCTAATTAACAAACAGTTGTCTGAACAAGCTGGACTGTCGTGTAAACTGAACGTTTGATTTCCTTTTAGCAGCGGTTTCGTGTTCCTGTATACGGGATACACCAAGGCATAACTGTAAAGCGAAACCGTTATCAATTGATCTGTTATCGTTTGGAAGTAATTTTAACCTTTCTCTGAGTGCTAAGAATATCTCCCGACATGAATGTAAAATTACTTGTTTTGTTTATCAGTGGGCGAGGGGGGAGAATCTTGTAAGGGTCATTCTGAAAAAACACTGAGACTTCTTCGTTTACTACATACTGTAAACCCCTGGCGGAGGTTGATTGAGGGTGAGGTGGGGGGAAAGCCTTCCCCCCACGCCCCCTTCCTTCCACTTTTCTCTTTTTAATTCAATTACGAGCGGTAAATTTTAAACGAACACAATGCAATTAATGCCACGCGTCAGCTTGTTAATCGCTTATTATATTCCGGGGCCATCGCACCAAATCAACAGCGAACAAGAATTAAACGTAAAGAAAAGGAAAGCTAAGAAGTACCTGAAAACCTGAACCCGTAAATGATGGCTTTAATTCATGTATTTTATACCTTTGTTCTTCAAAGTTTTAAAATTTTTTTACTTCGTTCCATGATCGGTTGTAATTACTAGAACAAACAGTTGTTTGAACAAGCTCGACTGTCCTGTAAACTGAACGTTTGATTTCCTTTTAGCAGCAGTTTCGTGTTCCTGTATACGGGATATGCCAATACATAACTGTGAAGCGAAACCGTTATATTATTGATCTGTCATCGTTCAACAAGAACATTAACCACGAAGTGCCAAGGATGATAAATATCGTGTTTTTCCTGGCAAGGACATGGTTATTTTTATTCTCAGAGGTGCTATGTGGGTTTCCTGAAAATCTTGCAGGGGTCAACATAATAAGACTACTGAGTGACGGTAGCCCGTCTCCGTCAGTTAATTCAGTTATAGCTGGTAAAATATTTCATACATTAACAATTAATAGTACAAGTAATGTCGACGCTGTTTTTTTTAAGGGTCACAAACTCGTAAGAGTAAATACTTGACTGTAAATTTGCATTTGTTTTTGTGTGTTTCACGTGCCATATTCTCACCCTCCTGTTTTCGACAAAAGTGTGTTTCCCCCTCATAAACGCATTCGTTATTGCCAACAAGGACGAATTTATACACATCCGGATAATTTTTATTTTTTCTCTAAAGCGAGGCACTTAGGGTGATGGCCGAATTTTTAGCTTTGTGCTTTTTTTTATTTGATAAACAGTCTGAGTTTATGCCAATATAGAACTGATCATATTTAAATAGTGATTGAGGGGCAGGAAGTGGGAAGTTTGTGGAACACGACTTGGTTAACCAGCTTAAGACATTTCGATGTATCCTGGAAAACGTACATGCCATAAAATGGAGAAGTGCTATACGTAGTCTGCAAATCAAATGTTTGTTAAATGTCGACTTGAAACTCTGATATTTCATTGTTATAAAAAAAACCTTTCACCCGGGATTTAGGAGAACGGAGAAATTAAAGTAGTCGATTAGGTGAAGATCACTAAATATCCTAAATGTATTCGTTTTCTTGCGTGCAAATAAACTAACCAAGTTGATTTTAACTTCAACAAAATAGCTCATTTTGTTCACAAAAGAACGTTTGATTTTCCGCGACAAAGTGCTACAGTTATACGACGGTATAAATGGGCTGAAAACGGTCTTTGCAATCGACCTCGCAGGATACTTGCCCGGTTTTTAACCCTCGATTAATCTGCCCGCGCATGTGTTCATGAGTGCCAAAACATTCGACATGGGGAACGTTTTTGAAGACAAAAGAAAAACAACAAAAAAACAAAATTTGCATCGTTTATTTAGTTTGAGTGGTGTCTAAGTTCTGTCACCTCCACCGATACTTTTTTTTCCCTCTCTTGACCACCGTTGATGTAATTTATAGCTCTGTTTTTCTTGATAAATTTATGAAATTTTTCATGCATTGCCTTGGTGGGGCTGCTAACCTTCAGTTAAAGTGTTACAGTCAATCCAAACGCTTCAGACATGTCAGAGCCGTTCCCGCCAAAAGACCAAACGAGAAAGCCTGGATCCCACCAGTGTCGTTTCCAGTGCTACTCATTGTAAGAACGTCGAGTGAGAGCTCTGAGAATAGCAATGGGCTCACACCAGTCCCGTGTTAGTAAACACGAAAGGACCTGGTATTAATTTAGCCATTCAACCTACGCCCGAATAAAAATAAGCCATAATTACCTGGTTGAACTCTTTCTTATTCAATCCGCTAAGGTACATTTTGTAGCGGTTACAATTTAGACAGGTTGCTTGATAATCTAAAACAAAAAACAAAAAAAGTAAGGTAGATTAAGCCTGCTTCTAAAGAGAGAATAACGCTAAATATACACAGGGAAAACGGCCCGGGTGGGGAGTCCAATATGAAAAGATCGGAGGTGCTCGTCGTCTCGCTTAGAGGTATAAATCAAGTATGTCAAGGATTCTGGTCTCACTTAGGGTGTTGAAACGTCACTTTTATTAGCTGTTTAAGTATATTTTAGGTTGCAGTCGAAGAAATAATAATAATAATAATAATAATAATAATAATAATAATAATAATAAAAGAAACGCTGTTATTTCCGGTTTGAGGCTTATTTCCGCTGGTCTCTCGAATCCGGTCTACCAGCGCGAGCTCCTTTCCCGAACAGCGGCTGGTAATCAAACCTATTCTGTTTTAAATGATCTCTTTTAGGAGTCAAATAAAGCTCGAGTCACGTCCACGCCCAGACTGGTCTCCTTTAGGGTTTAATTCAAATTTTCCGACGAGTACCCCTGACCTTTTCACAATGGAGTCTTCCCTCTCGGGGAAACACTGCTACGATTAGGCGTAGACAGGGTACATTTGTAACTAACATAAAAAGTGGACATTTCTAACTACATGAAATGAGGCGTTCCAAGTGAATGTCATACCGTATTCACTCGATTAAATGCCGCGGCGTTTATAAAATTTTTCGTGATTCGAGTGCGGCGTTTATTCGAGGGCGGCGTTTATTTAAAATCCAATTTATTCCTTGAAAACAATAGTGTGGTAAGAGCATTGAAAGCGCATTGAGGTATACTCACTTGAAACTGAAAAACATTGTTATCAATGAAAGAAAGTAAAGCTGAACTACCGTATATTGTTCTCGTGTTTTGATTACATTCCTTAGAGCTTCGAATGTACTGATATTAAGACATTAATACAATCAAGGAAAATACTTTTTTAGGCTTGCTCAAACTTAATTATTACCGCATTTGTTTTTTGAGTTTATTAACATTTCTGCTCTAAGATGTGGCGTTTATTCCAGGACGGCGTTTATTCGAGGGGGGGGGGGGGGGGGCGTGCAATGGAGTAATTACGGTAACTGTCTGTGCGAAAAAGTTCACGTTAATGAACCGAAAGTAATCACTTTTTACCCTCGTGCAAAGATTATTAATCACTGTTCTGATCTAGCTCGTCCGAAGTCCAAGCTGCTCGCGGGGACCCCAAGCAGAAAGAGACACCCAGGCCACACATTGTTCTTTAGATAAGTGAACCAAGCCCTCACGTCCGATTAATGACCAAGATTCGCGGGGTCGTTCGACAAAGCTAGCTACCTTAAAAAACAGCAGGAGTCAAAAACTGTTTTGTTGTATCCTGCAAGCGCATTCACTTGTTTACTGCTTCGAAGAGAGTCGATGGAACGAGTCGCCTTACAAAGGAACTTCTTTTTTTTTTTCCGAGGCTATATATAGTTTTCTCGTTGCTCCCACGTGGCGGACAAAGGACATAAGCTCGCTTGCGACCAAGTAGCCTTTCCCACCCCCCTCCGCAGGTTTTAGTTTTGGTCTCCCAGTCCCTCACCGCAAGTGCAACTACTGTACTAATAGCGCACGCCGTGGTTATATGATTGTGACGCGGCAGAAATTTCAGAGCTGCCCTTCTCGTTATTATAACCCAAATAACTTCAACGCAAATAACTTTAACCAATGTTTAATAATAGCAGTTTTTTACTTTACAGTCCTCTGTTCGCGTTAATTTCCCGACTAAATTTCCTTTCTTCTAACGTCTAAGTTATACAAGCGTTGCTGTAATATAAATTTTCTCGTCTTTCTCGTGTTTATAAATGAATTGATGTTGATAGCATTAATTATATCACACACAAAGATACAGGTCTTATATAAAATTTATCAAAATATTTGTCACTACGAAATCAACAACAGAACTGAACAATCATTAATTTACTATCATTTAAACCCAAAATCACGGAAACCGCGTCAGTTATGTATTACCCTTAAATAATGCCATGAAACCAGAAACTCCAAGCACGTAATGGATTTTGTTTCTTTATTTATCCATTTATTTTTTTGTCCTACAACATACCGTAAATCCTCGAATTAGCGCCCCCTCCCCCCCCCCAATTAAGCGCCCCTTCGAATAAGCGCCCCTCCTATCGGTCAAAATTTAAAATAAGCGCCCCCCGCCTCGAATAAGCGCCCCCCCTCCCCTCCCCCTATTTTGTGGACGAGTAATGAGACAGCAAAGGATGTATAGTTTTCGTCTTGTAATATTAGATTTGTATGTTGTTTCAGTTTGTGACCACCATTTCTAATTGTGCCGCGATTTAAACTTTAGGATCAGCTGTTTACGTCGATAAACACCTTATGTTGTTGTTTGCGTGCAGATGATGTATTAAAAAAATGATCATGTCGGTGTACGATTTGGGAAAAAATTAAATAAGCGCCCCCCCCCCCCTCCCCCTCGATTAAGCGCCCCCTCTAAAAAGCGCCCCCCGTCTTCTCTTAAATTTGAAATAAGCGCCCCGGGCGCTTACTCAAGGATTTACGGTAGATATATATTTTTTGTTCTTCCTTAAACCAAACTGTAAACTGCAAATTCTTCCTTCATCTCTCCTGTCCTACAATTAGACATAACTAGACTGTGGTTTAACTCGAAAACTTAACAGCTCATTTATCCTCCAGTCTCATTTAAACAAGACTATAACGGTTACCTCATCTAAAACAAACTATATTAACTAACTAATTATGTTTCAATATTTATATTTACAATGAGAAAATAAAGCTGTTCAATAACGTAAGTGAATTGTGTCTTGTTCTTTTTTTAAGTTATTATTTTTTTTTATTATAATTAATTGAGTTGCTTGCATTTCTTTTATCCCAAGAAATTAAAAATCCCTTGCCAGTCAAGCTTAGTTATTAAACTTAATTGCCGTATCCCTGTTATTGATAATATTTTAATGTATAGAGCGAAAATATGGTCAGAAATTTATTTTAGATAAAATCGTTGTTCATTCCTAATGTCTGATGACGTTCTTATGAAAAAGAAATGTAAACCGAAATGAATTAAGCTGAATTAATTTTGTCAAATCCTGTGCAATGTTGTTGATGAGCACTTGTATGAAAATTTATCTTATAAAAACAAATTTAGAGTTCAGCAATAACTTGAAACGTAACTTGCTTGAAGATGAAGCTTGTGGTCCTACTCAACGGATCCACAGATTTAACGAGTAGGACTGGGATGGAGCGTTACTTGTATTAGCATCATAACCAAAGTCATATTCAGTTTCGCTCGAACCATAATCAACAAAAGAAGCAGAGTCTCGTTCTGTTATTCCAATCCCGTGATCAGCACGCCAACAAGAGCTTCCTCCTCCACCAATCATCATCACTGATCCATCACCAGAAGAAAGTCGAGTAAGTGAGTCACACCAGAAGCCGATCTCGTTGGCGCTTTGGATATTTCCACTGCACTCAGCCTGTTGAAACCCGTCTGTTGACTTGTACTGACCGCCATATTGAACCGTGCAGCTTCCCAGGCACTGGTCACTGGCCCAAACTTTGCCATTTCTGAAGTCGCCATTACTTGTGATTTTTGATCGGAATGTTTGTCCAGCCAAACAGTTACCTGTGGTCTGTAACAAAGGAGTGTGACTGGGATCATCACTGCGCGTGATCTTAAACTCTCTGCCGCTGACCAACCAAAATGCGGGTGATATCATGTCAGCGTTAACAGATGGACTGTATGTTGTTCCCATGGCAACTTGCTGGTCATACCACCAGTAACCACTGTCTTTCATCCAGTTCTTGTTGTCATTATTTGAGAATCGAGCGATAAAAGTCCATCCTTTGCCATCTGATGTCATGTCACAGTAAACCTGGAATGGAAATGAAATCGGCTTCGTGTTAAGCACGTTTCTGTAGTAGTAAATATGTTATCAGAAAATGGTGCCATTGTTATGTACTGTACCGGTTTTGTTTTAAATTGATTTGTTGTTGTTGTTATTCCTTTTTTTTCTATCTGTTCATATTTTTAAACGTTTGAAATTTTAAGTAACAGACGACGAAATCAACGAACAAGGAAAACGAGAAATTCAATTTAGGCGTGTCTCTTGACAGGATTATTTAAGATCCTCCTTAAAATGATTGGTGATGCTCAAGCACGGTATAAAAAGTCGCAAGAGGACTGACGTTCGCGCTAATTCTTGAACTACCTGGATACTCCTGGAATTAATTTATACATGGGCGCCTAAAATCTTCTTGAAGTTATCTATTTCCTTCCGAAACTAATTGAAAACCCAGTGAGTTTTCGCTTGATGGTAAACGGTATCAGCCAATACAAGCTAACACAAATAAATGTACGCACGACAACTGCTAATTCATTATTAAATATCGTAGATCATGGTAAACAATTACTCCACGAGCTCGAGTTTATTATGAGATGATAAATAGCCAACTAGTTACGTAGTGCCGAGTAGGCTAATAAGCCTCTCGTATTTATCAAGCGGGAGTAGAATAATTGTTTTATTGAAAACGCACCCAAAATATAGAAAAAAAAAAAAAAAGAAAGAAAGAAAGAAAGAAAAGAAAGAAAAAGCGACCCGAAAAGTTACACGTACATTTACCATGTTTATATAGCATGGTATAATGCTCATATACTAGGATAGCGAAGCGAATGAATTGCACTGTCCAGTGATCTTTTTTTTTTTTTTTAATAAATAAACGGTAGCCACCATTTGGCGAGGCAATTTGCTGGGCCGATATAATTCGTTCGCGGGGGTTATGTGTTCTGAGAAGCGAACAGCCAAGTTTCGTTCCAAGAACGAAGCTCGAGGAAAACTGCGAGCTTCGAGGAATAGACAATGTCCAAGCACAAATATCTGCACATATATTAAAAGTCAAATGAGGCTATTGTCCTTCAAATGATTTTCGCAACTCGCGGAATCCTTTCAAAATAGGGAAATACCACTGGGATATTCCTCAGTTTTAGCTAGGCATATTCAGTCACGTGATACGTTTAGACCAAATGCGTGCGAGCGAAAATGTTTGAAGGAGTATAACAACGATAACTAGTCTCTTATGATGTCGCGGTTATCGCGTATCAATAGCTTAACCTATACTGTTGCCTCCTGGGTTGGATTGTAATATGTTTGGTGCACTTTGCATTTTTCCGTCCATGTTATCAACTGTAAGTCATTTGTAATTAAGATCAGTTTGAATTGAAACTGTTGCAAATAGATCACAATACCTGGAGAAGATAATATTATTTTCTTTCCTCACGGGCTTGTCTACGTTGCGCAGAAAGACATGCAGATATTGTAAGCTGTGTTTGCGAAAGTTTTTAACAACTAGGAAACATCAGTATCGGGGAATAACATCAGAAACACATAAACGATTCGGTAAAATCATCGATCAGTTCCTATAACTACAATCTTCCTCTCTGTCGATGAAGCCTCTCAGCTCACTTTGACTTCCGCGAATTGAAAAGCTATGGATTCATTGCAAGAAATTGAAGGCAATCAAGTCGCAAAAGATATGTAGGCCTGTTTATATGTCCTCGTACAATTTCTGGCTTCGTAAGAAAAGAGTCGCTTTTAAGACTGAAACAAACGTTGCCTTAGACAGAATTCGTGGAAGATTTAAATGAATAGGTGAGTTTTCGCCAAGTTACGTACGAGGCTCTCCTAAAATTCAGTGTAAAGTTGGCCGGGAAACTTTTTGGAACGGTAACTATTAACCGATGAAAATATATGAATCAAAACATCATGCGAACCAAAAGAAACTTGCCAAGGTTACTCCTTGAAAACTCTTTTTAATGTCCATGAATCCTACTGGAACTCTACGCACGTAATTGTAAAAACGTTGTCAAGAAAAAAGCATAAACGATGAACGATATGACCCAGTGATTTTCAGGGAAACTTGCCAACTAATACAAATTTGTATTCTTATACGCACCTTGTACATGCATTATTATTCAATCATTTTTTCAATTATTTTTTTTTTATTATTTCTTAATAAATGTTCATTTTACAGTTGGAAAGAGAGTTTTAAAGCGGTTTACGAGATCAACATGCGGGTTGTATAAGATTATAACTACCTTGGTTATGATATTGATGAGACTGCAGGATTGCCCTCATTGTCTGTAAATGTAAATTTTCCTTTGTTTCGCAACTTAGCTTCCTTCAGGAAGGCATGGACAGTTTCCGTGTTTTCCTAAATCACAACTTTGGGATGCCGACCTGTGATCATGGATTTATATTAATGTCACAGGGAAACAATCTTGAACATTCATGATTCTACCTCCCTATTTGCATATTCGACATCCCTTGAGATACCGCATGCGTATTGAAGATTTTCCCTTTGCTTCAATCTACTTAAAATCCGTTGCGTGGACAACTAAAAACATTTTCTGATTAGTACTCACGGAAGTCTGTTCTGAGTCCAAGTTGTTATGCACAAACCTCTTCAGTATTCCCATGATTCCATGAAGTCGTATTGTTTATGGTTTATAATTTTCACCCGAAAACAATTTTTCAATCAAGTGTATACGCTAGACTAAATTTATGGAGCATATTTAATATTTCTTCGATCTATAGAAATTAATTTCATGGTGATAACTTTTTTTTACTTGCTTACTTTTCCATGTGCTAGTAGATATTCTCCATCAGGTAACTTCTGGCCTGCAATTGTCAAAACCTCTTGACACGAAAAGGCAGCTGAAAAGTGGATTCAAAATTTTACCATCATTATTGCGTTAATACTCTTTTTCCAAATTTAAATTTGAAGCCCTTTTTTAGGAAGTTCTATTTCAGTTGCATATTTGGCATCTAATTAATTATTGCAACCGTTGGGCGTTTTTTTTTATTCAGTGTCAAAGAAAGATATTGTTAAAAATGGTTTTAAAGGTACAGAATGCAGTACACTCAACTTTTCGTAGCTAAAGTGACTGTAGTTGTCTTCTCTGCCAGACCAAAACGGTTTCTGGCTTCACAGATGTAATCTCCGTCACTGTTGTACTTGACCGGGTTAATTTCAAGGCATCCGTTTTGCTGAGAAGCCAGTGTACTAAGTGTTGAATCGAAAGACTGTCCAGCACGTGACCACTGTACCCTGGGTGGAGGAGAGCCTGAAGCCTTGCAACAAAGACTTAAAGTGGATCCTTGAGCTACAGCTACACGTGAGGGAGGTCTGTTGGTGATTACCGGTGGCTCTAGAAAAACAGACAAATCTTTAGTTCTTGTTGATGGGGGCAAACAAACACAACTGCATAATGTCAATTAGAAAAATGAGAAAATCGTAAGCCAGAAAAATAAAAAAATGGAAGAAATATATATAGCTTTTATTAATTAGAGAAATAACTTTACCCAAAAAGAAACCATCAAACAACGACACGTCGAATTTGCAGTAGTTTAGCGAGAAAAAGTACAGGACAGTATATACCTCTGAGTCGCAATCTGCTGATGGCCTTAAGAATTCCATGACCAGTATGTGCCGTGCACATGTAGGATCCAACATGAGACCTTTGTACATTGTTGATATGCAGTGTGCCATCTTTCACAGAGGTATCTTTGAGCAAGGCACCTCCAAGCTTACTCCACGTTATCTGTTTAGATATCTGACCGTCAACCCAACAGTAAAATATTGCCGGTGTGTTGATAAAGACTTCCTGGGACACTGGATATATACTGATCTTTGGGTCAACAGTGCATTCTCCTTTTGGTCCCTGGAGGCCCGTATAGCCCCTGTTCCCCTTGTTCCCTTTCAAGCCAATGGAGCCTTTTTGTCCTGGACGGCCCATTGGTCCAACATCTCCTTTTATCCCAGGAATTCCACGAGGCCCCTCGTCGCCCAGGTCGCCCTTAATTCCCTGGGGTCCTTGGCGCCCTTGACCTCCACGTGGTCCCGAAACTCCTTTAGATCCCAAGGGTCCCCGGGGGCCGGGTATCCCTTTGGCTCCTTTTTCTCCCTTGTATCCGGGATATCCGTGGGCACCACGGTCCCCTGGGAGACCTGGGGGACCCGGGGGACCCGGAGGTCCCACTTGGCAAATTATGTCTTTGCTGCTGCATGCTTGACTAAATTTCTCCTTTATTTCTTGGCGGACTTGATGTAAAGATATTTTTTGTGTAGCTTGTGTTTGGGGCACATTTCTTCTGTTTCTTTGGCGATGTCCTGAAAGTGAAAGAACTTGCGCGTTAGATTTCGAGCATCTACGCAGTGACAGATAGACCGTGACAAAATTAATTGGACTCCGGATAGAGTGGTCTATTGTAGACCTCTAGACTGGGTTAATAACTGAGTAATAGAATAATAATGAATATTAGTAGAATTCTGCTAGTATACTAATGCAAATGCTGTAATCTGATTGGCTGAGCCCGCATTGAACACTATCAGCCATTAGTGTGCAGTGGCTGGAGGTCGTCTAGGAAATGGCGAGGTTTTCTTCGTTTTTCCAAAGTTTTGAAGGAACATTTTGATGCGAATGGATAATTAAATTCATGAGAAGTCAAAATGAAGGACATTAACGATTTCTTGACATTTAAAAAAGTTGGTAACGGTAATATTTGAGCGTAAAAGTTAATTTTTAAAAGTAAATTTTACTACATTATTCTAAACTGGAAGCACAAATGTAAGCAAACATTTGCAATTGTGTACTCGTTTATCGTCAGCGTAAACAAACTCCGTTCGACTAATTCGCTTATCATGTTCCCCTGATGAATAAAGTAGACAGTATTTACATAATCTGCCGTTCCTTGGTTCAGGCTCACTCTTATAGATCTTGCCTCCATAGTTCTTTTCCACCGATTGCAAACAATATTCAACTGGATAAGGACTGAGCTATCTACGTGTCTGTCGCGACTGGAAACAATCAACTAATGCAATCAAAATATAGTTTTTCCCAAGTTTAACATTCGGAAAGTCAAGGCGCTTCAAAGTCGTGTTCGTTTTGAAACAAATAAATTAACAAAGGACAATTCCATCAGATTTCGATAAAATGCCACCGTTGAGGCGTTTAAATTCACCTAAATCCAACGCTGAGAGCACAAAATAGCGAAGCCTACGGCGACAGAGTGAAAAGAAGTCAAAGAAAGATCCAGCACAACTCAGATGCACACATGCTCACATATTCGCCAAATGTCTATCACATGTAATCACATGTCTTAGTATTAAACAGTACCAGTTTACTGGCCGTGACATGCCTCTCCAAAAATCAAGCGCGG